>NW_023595581.1:0-7993 GCF_014839805.1 Manduca sexta | reverse complement strand
ATGTAGCTTCGTATTAATGTAAAATCGGTTTTGTAGTTCCCGAGGTTAGCGCATTCAAACAAACTCTTCAGCCTTATATATTAGTATAGATTTTATATCTGTCTCAAGAGATGTGGAGAGTGTACTAGTACCTACATTTTTACCGGTATGGTAAATTGATACCTGATGATAAATGGAGTAGGGTTCAGATAGTGCCGAGTAAGGAGAGATGATTACCCATCGCTAGTCGACGAAATTATGTCGGTCTGTTTGGAACCATATATACACAAGCTGTTACCGAAATGAGACACCTTTACAAGAGCCACTGCGGTGGCTTTCACACTGCTCCTAAAGCAATATGGCGACATTAAAATCTCAAATATTCAATATGTAACAGTAAAAATACAATATTATCCTCTAAATCAAATACGCTCTTAGCATTCTTTTCCAATACAAACGGCCCAAGGCAGAATGTTCGGCCCAACCGTCCGATACGAAAATGAAATGTAAAAACTGTCAACCTGTCAAAATGTCACGCTTAGCTTACATGAAATACTGAACTAGGGGCAAAGAAATACATTTCATAAAATATTAAGCATATTTGTTCTCTCAATATTTGCACATTTACAGTAAAGTATTTTTAAAAGGCGAAACAATCGGATATTCTCAGATACAGTAACTAGAATCGATTTCAATTTCCTCATATTTATTTTTGCAAAACGTAATCCTTGCTGAGAATCTTTTGCAGTAATGAACCTTAACATCAGATGTGTTAAGGTCAAGATTGGATTGCTAGTATCTCAATTACTTATGAGTTAAGTACTAATTGAGAGCGGCATTGCTGTTATTCATGAGCACACGTGGGGCTTATGTGGCGACGGCATTCAACTCGTTATGCAAGTGTAGAATATTTTTACTCGACTACGTTGAAGTAGGGTAGTGATTTTCACACCCTATGTATCGATATAAGTATCCATATAAGTATCTTATACGATATAAGTATCCATTTCTAATTCCAATCTAGATTAAATAATTATGGTGAAACACATCAAACAACTCACCAGGCAGCAGTGGTGAAGGGTCCATATAACCCAATTCCTGGCGGCTTCTCTTTATGTAGGATTTATATAGAATCTAATTATCATTAGAACAATTTGCAGACTGCATTTAAGCATATTAATACCTATACATTGTCACGTTCCCTTTCTCAAAATTTTAACTTTCGCCACTACCAGAAAGGCCTCTTAAATACTTCCAAAAGAAAGAAAAAAACATCACAAAAGATTTTATATTTTTTGAATGACTATCAGAAAATGCTTTTTTTAAGTAATATAGATTATAATTTATCATTCCTCAAATACACAAACTGTCCAACAGCAACAAATATACTATCCTCAATCTCCCACATTTTCTATTCGGTCAACTGAATCACTCCAAACGCCACTAAAACCTAAGGCAATAAATATCTTCCAACATTTTTCCACTGCTAAGGACTGCGTCGGCCGTTTATTAGCTCGATGGCCCACATATATTTCTATTTGCAATAGAATTCTTGGCATTCGGTGCGTGTGGTATGTCTTAATGAAGGTTGGGTAGTGTGTGTGCATGGACGTCCAACTGTTTGGCGAACCATTGAGTTGGATATTTTTTGGTCTAAATTCGGGTAAGATAAGTCAATATAAAGATATTAGACCTTTGAATATAATAATATTCAATAGAAAACGTCACAAAATTCGCAATTTCGTTTATTTGGGCGACATATTTATTCTAGTTATTTCGATTTTTAAACAATGTAGTGAAGCGATTTTGACAAAAAATGTTGGGACCAATTTGGAGGTATATTTTTTTGAATAAAAAACTTTTTTAACAAAAAATTAAACCACCTTCAAAAACCACTGAAAACCAAAAAAATATTTAACATTATGTATAATATACTGGTTACCAATTTTGGAGTCAAAATAAAGATTTCAGATGTCATAATGCGTTACATAGTGCATGGGTTAAGTATCTCTCTGTGCCTATTGTTAGGTATGCAATATAAAGTTTAAGATAAAATAAATTTTTGTATTAAATGAATGAATCCCTCTGAGCTGGATTACAGCCACGGCAGCCGATCTCAACGGAGATCAACCAGAGTCGCAGGAGATAATACAGTGTACCGTGTGTGCGCAAAACACAGGTGCACTCTCTGTTCTTTCACCCTCATAGTCCGGTGAGACGGCAATTCGACATGACCAGAGAGAGATCAGACGTACGGCCAATGGCTTTACGTGCTTTCCAAGGCACGGTGGCATCACGCCGCCGACTTCCTGACTCCGAGCTGCAACTGAGTAATTTTTTAAGATGGAAAAATCTAATCACAAGTATTTGTGATCCAACCCATTTCTTTTTATTCGAACCTAGGACCTCACCATAATAGTCACACTTGTACCGCATACGCATACCACTACACCAAGGCAATTTTATATTATAAAATGTTTAGGCCATAAATCAGTACGTTAAATGGTTCACGAACGCATTTTGTATCAAATAAGTACTTCATATAATTCTTCTCTAAATTAGTCTGGCAATACTATTTTAGTGTTGTTTATGACATTTTCAGCAGTAATATATCGCTAATTTTAAAAGGATAGGCAGTTAAAGGAGTAAATTTAAATAAGGTTATCTGACATTGAGTTAATAAATGAAACCCCATACTCGGATTTTACTGTGCTAACATTGTGCCAAAAATCGTTCATAAATAATAAATATTTTCACTAAAATTCCCAGTTTTACGTTTCTGATTTTTATCATTTGTAGTGTAGTGCAAATATTGCGTGCACGTGAGTGTATTTCAGACTGGAAGTGTGATGTTGCCGCTGCGACGAATTCTCTTTGAGTTAAAGTAGAGGGCGAGTAAAATTCAAGTTACTTTTTATTGATATTTATTTTGTTCGTAACTTACACTTTTTTATTTTAGATCTAGGGTTCGAGTAACTTACTGTAAAGTGTTATTTTCAAGAAAACAAATTTATGGTTTCATTTAGTAACGCAATGTCAAAATGACCCTGTATATTTCTAGTAGTATGATCACTCTATAATGCAATAAGTATACTACTATCTATTACTATAATTAATATAAATGTAATGTGTTTTTATTATCGTATTCTAAAGATTACATAAATAGAGAATAAATCGAAGGACTTCACCCCTCAACCCCTCATCTCGCTTTTAACAAGAAATATGTGAATTATAAGGTTATTTTACTGGTGGTAGGTCTCTTATCTGTGTGAGTAGGTACCACTGCAATGTCTATTTCTGCTGCCAAGCAGCAGTGTGTAGCCACGGTTGGAATAACATTGTAGCCAGTGTAATCGCGAGCGCAGTGGAATACCAAACAATACTTTGTAATTCAAGGTGTTGGATGGTGTTTACTGGTATTGGCGGTTGTATCGCTTACCATCAGGCGAACGACAAACTCGTCTCGTCATTCAAAGCAAAAAAAACTTATGGTAGAAAATACTATTATTTTTATATAAAATAATTCAAGAATTCGGCCGAAATTCCACCTTATAAAAAAATATGCTTTCTAAATAATTCTACCATTAAATTTTTCACGGTGAACCAAGATTGACCTCTCCATTGGATATTAATTACTGTCGAGGTCACCACTACTATCAAATAACCAGCTATCTTTACCATTAAGAAGTTAAATAACGAACATAAATACAAACTTGTGCATTTACAACATCAGGGGAACTAATGGAGTCAGCTTCTTGAATTGTTGACTCTCAAAACTTGTCCGTTATTGTCTAACTGCAAAATTAATTGAGTTTAAACCACAAGTTATGGATGAGTCTAGACATTAATCTATCTATAAACATAAACAAACTATTCGCGGAGAGTTATGCTAGTCTGATAAATGTTATAGCGACCACGGTACACAAGATGTTAAAACCCATGGAACGGAACACACATGTCACAAAATGGGTGCTCTTGAGCGGTTTACTCCTTCGAGGATGCAATCGTGATGTGTGTTTATTTTTGTTTTTTTTTTTATTTTAAACAAATGTACATATTCCACCCCGTGACCACGAAAGCTGCGAAGTCTTCGAAATGTCAGCAGAAAATTATAATATAAAAAACCGGGATAAAATCCGCAAAGTAGTTTTATTTTATTATTTAACATTCGCGTAAATATAAGGAATGTACATAATTATTTTATGTTGGTATAATATTATAATATTATTTATTATACCAACCAGAACTGTGAATGCACTATGCTCGTCATCCTGACACGAAAGATTTATTTAATGCCAATTACAGGCCAGTAGTAGTCAATGTCTTCAAATTGGAACACAACGACGCCTACACTTCTGTTCATGGCATTAATAAACAAAGTGACATACGAACCTCCATTTTAGTCAATACTGATACTTACTATAAAGGGAAATGTTTGTAACTTCGTTTCTTTGTAGTGGTTAATTTCTGCAACTACAGAACATTTTAAAAAATTCTTTCGGTAATAGAAAGGTACATTACCTACCCCTAATTGCTAAAGGCTAATTTTTATCCTAGGAAAAAATATATATCCCGGAACAACGTGATCACGCAAACGAAGCCGCGGGCAAAAGCTAGTACCTAATAAAAACTTAGATACAAGGAGTCACTTAACATCTTTTTATGTTCTTGAAGCCACTTAAGTTTTACAGTTTTAATGCTATCCCTAGTTTATTATGACGATCAAAAATAGCATCTCTGCCCCAAGCAATAGTGGCATCATAGTTTATTTCAGCTTTATCCCGTAAAATACAGCTTATGGTTTATGTGCGAGGGCGTGCGTCATAAGTCGTGTGATTTATCTTCTATGAAATACCCCCGTTTTTTCATCCCCCTGACAGTCGATTATGGAAGTGGTAATTGTCGCTACTTGCTTTGTGATTATAGCGTTTATTTCTATAGACATTTGATATATAATATTTTTACATGTTTTTTTTTGCTTGTTCGTTTGCCGGAATATAAAGTTATAAACAAATATCTTAATCCAAATTTTGTAATTGGCTAGTTTAAATATTAAACTAATTGTATTACTGCTTTTGCTGACGGTAGGATATATTTTATATCCGCCCAAATAGCGACTATCGTACACAATGTATTAAAACTCGCCATAGCGGCCCAGGTAAATGTGTCGCGTTTCATTACCAGCCTGTGTATATCCGGTTCCAACAGGCCGGCATAATTGTGTCGACTGTCGAAGGGTAATCATCTCTCATCAGTCGACATTCTATTGGACCTCTCTCCACTTATCATCGGTGCAGTGAGGTTTACCATCAGATGCAGTGAGATCAATTTGCTGAGCACGTAAAAAATTTTCAACCGGCAAGATATTTTTTAAAGCTTATTAATGATAATCTTAATCTAAATGTAACATGCGAGTTTAAATATTTAGCTAACTGTGTTACTGCGAATCGTGTTTCGCCATTTCCTTGACATACATTTCTTAAGCAGTAAACAGGAGATAAGCAATTATTCGAAGGCCAATAAGAAACAATTTCAATAATACTAACATTCCTGAACATAATGCGAAATTTCCGATCCAATCGAATATGTGCCACTTATTACGCCTAAAGCCTACCCCAAATCGGAGAATTGGAAACAAATGAGGCATTAAGCCATTTGCATGCCTCCAACAGAGCGAGTCGAAACGTTGATTGAATAACCACTAAACTGACCCGTTTGGAGTGGGCTTTACAGTTGTTTTATCTCTGCATTTACTGGTAGAGAATGGCTTAAGCATTAATGGCATTCTATAAACTTTATCTCTAACTACGCGATAGTGGTAAGAAGTAACCAAAATAAGTCGTACTAATATTATAAATGCGAAAGTTTTGCGAGGATGGATGTATGTATGTTTGTTCCTCTTTCACGAAAAAACTACCGAACAGATTTGGATAAAAATAGACAGTAATATTGGATATACATCAGAATAATGCATAGGCTGCAATTTATAATGATTTTGTGTAATTTGGTCATAATTATAACGATACGTGTCAAATAAGTCGGAAAAAAATTGCTATCATATTCTTATCTCTTCTTTTAATCCTTATTCTGATCTGATGTGTTTATTTTCGCCATAGACTAGTTGGTAGCGGTTACTGTTGACAGGAAGTCATAAGTCTGTAATTTTGTATAAAAAATTAATCCGTTACGTAATTTTTAAATGAAGAAGCCACCTTTTCCTAAAATCATTGATGTGAGTCAAAATATAAAAGGATAGCATGCTGGAATCGAAAAATTCACAACGCTCTCAGGAATAATAAAATAATTGAACCTGGAAGTTTTTTAATATACACCTTAGTACTAAGAGATATATTAAGCGAAATGGGCATAATAGTCCACACAAGCAGCACCCGTTCACGAGCATGGAATTTTTATTTCAAACTGGTTACTAACTTATAGTCCTTTCTTAACAAAACATTTCTAGAAATACTATACTCCTATTTTACATTATGATGATTGTGATTCATTCTCAACCGAATTTTGGCTACGACGGCCAATCTCAACGAAGGTCAACCAAGTACGCAGGAGATATTATAGAGTACAAGTGTTCACAATACACAGGTGCACTCTCAGTTCCTTCACTCTCATAGTCCGGTGAAACAGCAATCTGACATGACCAACGACATTACGTGCTTTCTCAGGCACGGAGGTAACCCATCGACAACTTCCTAACTACGAGCTGCGACTGAATAATTTTTACTTATGTTGGAAAAACTCAGGCATACTTATTTTTGACCCAACCCGGGATTCGAACCCAGGACCTCAAGCGGTAGGCTTACTCGTACCGTAACAACTACGCCACCAAGGCAGTCACTCCCATTAACAAAACGAACCACTGAACTTAACTACCGAAATGCGCCTCGTAATTGAAATTCGTAACAAACAGAGCAGATTATATATCAGCCATCGACGGAAGCGGAAACCATGCATCACCGACGAGGATGAAATTAATCTATCGATAACGAAATGGCTTGAGTGGAATCGCAAATTATTATCGCTCGCTGTATATCACTGGGCAATGTGTCATGACCATTTGGTTGGTATGGCACGTAGGTACCCGAGTCGGAATAGTTTCAATGTAAGGACATGTCCGCTTTTTGTATGGGCACTGGTTCTTTCTTTTAAATTCAACCAACATCAAACTTATTGCATAATAAAGTGGCAATAATGTGGAGCTTCAAATTATTAAAAGAATAGTTTTAGACCCCTCCATTTATAAGAATTGTAACTATTATAATAATAGAGTAGAGTGGTTGAAGTCCAAAGTCCTCGACACATAGATGTCGACATTTTACCCAACAGTGAGATATCAAAGTTATTTACCCAGTATTTTTATGTTTTCCTTCAAACATTTTTTTTATTGCTTTGAATGACGAGACGAGCTTACCATACGCCTGATGGTAAGCGATACGACCGCCCATAAATAATAGAAACACCATCCAATACCTTGAATTACAAAGTATTGTTTGGTATTCGAGTGCGCTCGCCATCCTGAGACATGAGATGTTAAGTCTTATTATGTCCAATACTACACTGGCTACATATGCATATAAAAATAATATAATAATTTCCGTAAACAATTTACAGATATATATTATGTTTGCCTTCAAAAGACGTTATATTAATTGTATCAATAAGCGAAAGAATTCACATCACGAAGTAAACGCAATAAACAGAAGCTGAAACCATGGAACGTGATCATATCATGCTATAGATCCATTATTTGATAACAAGTAACATGGAACGCCACGTATCGTCGGCGGTCCCGCTCCGAGCGGCTAAGTGCGTCTGTACTTAAATTGGAGACAGGGGCCGGCGTACTGCGTAGGCCTCTTTATGTGGGGACAAATACAAAACTTATTAAGCTATGACTCATAAAGTTTATGACTATAATATTGTTGTGGGATTTGGAATTAAAAGCGTATTTTTGAAGATTGAGGAAGTTTATCTGAGTACTATAATGCACCTGATGTTA
>NW_023595580.1:0-1959 GCF_014839805.1 Manduca sexta | reverse complement strand
TGTTACATCCGACCATTGACTTACTAACGAAATGCCCTCGACGTATCCAACATTGTTCGAATTGTTTGAAAAAATTCTATGACTTAATATATTGTGTAGTATAGGGTCTTGGGAAGGCTAACTTTGTATATTGTTACTGTGGCAGTTGGTAACGAACAATAAAAGATTTTGACTGTGTTACAGCTATCTTGAATGAAAGAAAATTTATTTGCTAAAATATGGTTATGATACATAGGTACTAGACCAAAATAAAATCAGAAACCCACACTGTAATACTGACGTACAAATATTTAACGCGAAAGTAAAGTAAAAATAGTATTACAAATGTCAGCTTTTAAAAAAGTGTGGGAAATAAAATAGAAAGTCAATAAGAGTGAATAATAAAATAAGCAGGTACTATATAAATTTAGAGTGCTTGTTACTTTGTAAAATCTAATAAATTGTTTCTACAGTGATTATAATAATATGTACTTACCTGTAAGTACGATGCTATATGTCTCATACCTATAGTTCTTACATGACGAACATTTGGGATGTTAATCAATAATTAAAAGCTATATACCATACTATATACTTACCTACATGGATGGGAATTTTTGAACCGAACCTGCAGAAAAAGTACGCTAATTACTGGAGATATGAAATTTACGCAAAGACAATTCCTTTAATTTTAAAAAGAAGTGAAACTGCATTTTGAAATTTTAAATAATCGAACCGGTTTAAATCCGCAATTAACACTGTGTTCTAATAAAGTGTATCTTCTGAGCATAATATTTTACTAATCTAAAAATATTCTGGTAAACAATATTACTACATTGTATAGTAATCATTTTTAGTAAAAATATCACGTTTTTCTCTCTTTCATCTCATATCCTCCATGGTATGAAGTAATGAGGAGCGTATTCTTACAAATATATATAATACATAAACTTCGAGGCAAAGGAAAGGCAATATTTTTAATTGCTAGAACAATTATGTATATTGTATATATTTTTAATTTTTATATGTATTGTTTTTATTATTAATCATATTGTATTTATTATATTGTATTATGTACTTATAGTATATTGGACGCATTACAAAGAGCTCACATAGTTTTTGTTATGTTTTTTGCATATTTACTGAGTATTCCCACGAAGTGAGCCCCTGTTAGTGGCGAAGGGTGAATTGTTTTTAAAAGGTAATCTGATGCAAACGTAATATGCCTTAGTTAACATATCGCGGCCAGTTTGATATAAAACAAAAACCTTTGACGTATATTATATTGTCATGAACGTCCATATAAACTATTTGTTCAAAATCTGAACTTAAATGGCAACCAAAACTGGCAATATTAGTTTGAATGGATTGCAGTTCAATTCAATTAAACACAGTGAATGTTCGGAACGCCAAATCTAGAACATACTAGTTTGTATATATATATATATATATATATATATATATATATATATATATATATATATATATATATATATATATTTTTGTATATATATATATATATATGCACACGTAAATAAACCAGAAAGAGATGCTGATAGGAATCAAGTTGTATGGACGTTTCTGCACTGGCCCCTAGCTCAATGTAGATGCAACATTTACATACGATAACAGTGTTGCTTCTATGGAAGCTATTCTATATTCTTTAATATATGCAATGTAAACGCATATCTATTTAACTTGTTCCGTATACATTCTACACGTGGTTTCCAAGTAAGTATTTCATATATTTCTAAAAAAAGAAACTATAGTTTTGTTACTCTATTATATTTGTTTATTTCTCAACTTAATGTTAACATCAACCGCTCTACTATTGCAATTTTTAAAATACATAATTTAAGATTTTTCGACTTTGTCTCAAATTATTATTTTGTAGCCAAATTACAAAGTTAATGCGAGTTTTTATAAATTTTATCACTAACTAGTTGACCCGACAGACGGTGTTCCGTCTTAACTATGAAT
>NW_023595579.1:0-1000 GCF_014839805.1 Manduca sexta | reverse complement strand
ACTGCAATGCGCAAGATTAACTGATTGTGTCGGATCGCGGACAGTACTTTAATAAGATTAGCCCTTTAAAGGATTTCTGGACCCGTACAGAGATGGCTCAGTGGTTTATTTTATATTTTGCAAGATATTTCAATCGTAATATAAGTTATCAAATAAGTTGTAATCTGACTGAAAGAGAAAGATGTAGAAAAAATATTTTAATTTATAACCATGTACACCACACATTAAACCCTTATCCCCGAAGAGGTACGCAAAAGGGAAGCTAAAGCATCAACTTCGCCATTCGTTTTTCCTCCCATGATGTAATACGGCTAGGCTATCGCCATCTCGGGCCCGAATTCTAAACTGAGCTGATACTGAAAGACTTTGTACGCTGGCAGCACATTGTTTCCGTACATGTTCATGTATTTATCTAGCTTAACTTGCAATTTTAATTAAGCACCGACTCCAAAATTGGTATCCAGTATATACCTGTTATGTGAAATTATTTTTTGATTTTGAGTGTAAGTAAGAAATAAACTGTCTCGATGGCGTTGTTGTGTTTCGCTCACAATACGACTATCGCGTTGTGGTGTTACACCACTGCCTTCCCCTGAAAAGGAGAAAAGGTGTTGTAACTGTGGAGGATAAAAATTGTGTGTCGAATAAAAAGAGAATTTTCCAAATCGGTCCATTAATGAGCGAGTTCTGAGGTAACAAAAATAAAAAAAATCATTCACGTCGAATTTATAACCTCCTCCTTTTTTTAAGTCAATTAATAAAAAAGGAATAGCACAGAAACTCATAGTGATAATAGGAAGAACTCAAAATTAAATTTAAGTCCATTTTGTTCTATTGACTTAAGATCATAATTGAATGCCGTGTTAATTATATTAAACCTTCAGCCAGACTTAGTCCCACCACAAAAAACCTAATATTTTATCTTTCCCCAGCGCCGCAAAGCTGACCGCTAAAACTAATTAATTGCATCGAGCCCCAAAGACAGCTGCAACTTTTAATC
>NW_023595578.1:27500-37363 GCF_014839805.1 Manduca sexta | reverse complement strand
CCGGCTGCCTTTTGTTCACGAGTAACTTGACACCGTAATTTGACACCCCTCATCGCCTGGCGGCCGGCTGTTTATATTCATTACATTGTATCCATCCTCTCATAAAACCGACAATCTAAATTAGATTCCACCGTGAAGACTTTTGTGGCGATTTGAAGTGTTTTAATATGCAGTTTTTCAAACTAAATTTAATACTTAAGTTAGATTAAATATTTTACTTAGTAATTATTATTATAATGAATACAGGGTTGTTAAGTACAATTACTCTTGTACCGCTGTCTTGTCGCTGTCGTGCATTGAGATCGGTAGGCATTAAGAGGCTCCACGACTATAATTTAGCGGCACTCGAGCCTCCCCGATTGAATAGGGTCACGATGAGGGCTAATAATTGATTTAGCCTTATCGTTGTGACGCTAGGAACTGCGCCTCTGCGGGCAACCTTCCTGCGCCGCCTATGACGCGGAAGTCGGGGTAGACTCGAAAGATAGTGATTATAGATTATAGTATATTATAGCGCCCTGTACTGTTACATTTCAATAGTATAAATGTTTCAGCCAACAGCAAATACTTAGTCACTCAATCATACTTAACTTCACCAAACCAATTAGACAATATTAATAACAACAACATATACTAATAACAACAACTAATAACTCAGCTGCATACCAAAATCTTAAAATTCGAATAAAACGAAATACTTTAACACAACATTATAAATAAATATCTTGCCAAGACTCGAATTTACCTACAGAGTTGTTTACTGCATTCCAACGCCGGCACTCGGCCGGCCGCCTTTTGTTCATGTGTAATTTGACACTGTAATTTGACACTCCTTATCGCCGGGCGGCCGGCTGTTTGTTTATATCCTTCACATTGTATTCACTCTCCCATAAAACCGACAATCTATTTTTAGATTGCACCTTGAAGACTTTTGCGTCGAATTGAAGTGTTCTATTATACAGAGTTTTGAACTAAATTCAATACTTAAACCGAATTAACAGAATCGCATAGTAAGTAACAATAATAACAATAGGAAGACTACACTATTTCACCGAATAGGATCATCGAATATAGACTAAATATTTTATTTAGTAATAAATTATTATATATATGAATATAGGGTTTTTAAGTATAAGTACTCTTGGAACGCTGCCTTGTCGCTGTCGTGCATTGAGATCGGTAGGCACTAAGAGGCTCCACGACTATAGTTTAGCGGCACTCGAGCCTCCCCGATTGAATAGGGTCACAGTGAGGGCTAATAATTGGTTTGGCCTTATCATTGGGACGCTAGGAACTGCGCCTCTGCGGGCAACCTTCCTGCGCCGCCTATGACGCGGAAGTCGGGGTGGACTCGAAAGATAGCGATTATGATATAGTATTATTGTATTAAGTGATTATTATATTTTATTGCGTCATCAGTACCACTTGGTGATAGCGCCCTTTACTGTTACACATATACCTATTACGTAGAATTAAGAATGTACCTTTCAGCCACTTCGGCTAACTGCATGAACATTAACCACCATCAATTCGAACACACAGCGGATGGTGTTGGGCGAAGGTAGACCGGCAACGTATATAGCGGACCCGGCTACTAAGCTTAGCAACTGCGGGACAATTTAGAAAAACAGAAGACTAGTAAATTAAATTAGTTAAGTTAATTAAATGTGGATGTTTATGTTGCCCACTTTGTGGATAAGGGATCTAGATATATATGTATAGAATTATCGTTTGTTTTGTATGATAACTAAATTAACGTTCAATAACCTCATTGACAATGTTTTCACGCGGTATTGTATAACAACTTTTAATAAGAACAGGGATTGTTAATGTCGCGTTTGGGCTGGGGATGGAGTGCGGTGGTATGGCGGGCGACGTATCAAATAGCGGACCCCGCATGCCCCGCGCTTCGTCAACATTATAGTCCAAATGACGACCTGACAAATTCCGATTGGAAAACAACTTTAACGCATCGATTGCTTAAATAAATTGATACATATATATATAAATATATAAATATACATATTGTAAAGTTCAATAGATTATCAGACATTACTGCATAAGCCTAGTATCCATAAGTTTGTACTCGAACAACAAATAGCTTTTAGGCAAACTATGCCAATCACTGGGGTGAGCCGGCGGGCGGGCAACGTATCAAATAGCGGAACCCGCCCGTCTGGCAAGCCGCACATTGATTAAAATAATAGTATTAGCATCAATGTATATAGACTTAAGGCTATAGTAAACAAGCGCGCTAAAGCATCAAGGCGAATTAGTGTTTCCTTTCAGAAAGGCAACTGCGCGGACTGCAAAGGGAGGCACGCCTACACGCCACATATGAACCTTCTTCTTCTTCTTCTGTATCTAATTAATTATATTAATCGTGTATACTCATTCTACCTCGCAAATATAGATGTTGGGGGCGAGTGGGTAACGTATCAAATAGCGAAACCTGCTCGCCCCAAACTGACCATCTACTAATCACACACATCACTATGATCGAATATAAATTCTTCTAACCTATTTTAATTCACCAATAATAAAGAGAATAACGTGGAGACAGGGATGGACGTATCAAATAGCGGAAAGTCCTCTTGTCTCCACCCAAAAGCTCTAATAGAAACACAAACATAGTGATCTGTCAAATTGGTAGTATTACCACTCGATAACTTAAATAAAACTTCCCTTATTCGAATCATTAGCTAAGAAAACCTAACCTAACCTAACCTAACCTAACCTAACCTAACCTAACCCAACCTAACCTAACCTAACCTAACCTAACCTAACCCAACCTAACCTAACCTAACCTAACCTAACCTAACCTAACCTAACCCAACCCAACCTAACCCAACCTAACCTAACCTAACCTAACCTAACCTAACCTAACCTAACCTAACCTAACCTAACCTAACCTAACCTAACCTAACCTAACCTAACCTAACCTAACCTAACCCAACCTAACCTAACCTAACCCAACCTAACCCAACCTAACCTAACCTAACCTAACCCAACCTAACCTAACCCAACCCAACCTAACCTAACCTAACCCAACCCAACTCCAACCTAACCTAACCCAACCCCAACCTAACCTAACCTAACCTAACCCTTAACCTCCCAACCCAACCCAACCCAACCTAACCTAACCCCAACCTAACCTAACCCCAACCTAACCCAACCTAACCTAACCTAACCTAACCTAACCTAACCTAACCTAACCTAACCTAACCTAACCTAACCTAACCTAACCTAACCTAACCCAACCCAACCTAACCTAACCTAACCTAACCTAACCCAACCTAACCTAACCTAACCTAACCCTAACCCAACCTAACCTAACCTAACCTAACCTAACCCCAACCTAACCCAACCTAACCCAACCTAACCTAACCTAACCCAACCTAACCTAACCTAACCTAACCTAACCTAACCCAACCCAACCTAACCTAACCTAACCTAACCTAACCTAACCTAACCCCTAACCTAACCTAACCTAACCTAACCTAACCCAACCTAACCTAACCTAACCTAACCTAACCTAACCTAACCTAACCTAACCTAACCTAACCTAACCTAACCTAACCTAACCTAACCTAACCTAACCTAACCTAACCTAACCTAACCTAACCTAACCTAACCTAACCTAACCTAACCTAACCTAACCTAACCTAACCTAACCTAACCTAACCTAACCTAACCCAACCTAACCTAACCTAACCCTAACCTAACCTAACCTAACCTAACCTAACCTAACCTAACCCAACCTAACCTAACCTAACCTAACCTAACCTAACCTAACCTAACCAAACCTAACCTAACCTAACCTAACCTAACCTAACCTAACCTAACCTAACCTAACCTAACCCAACCTAACCTAACCTAACCTAACCTAACCTAACCTAACCTAACCTAACCTAACCTAACCTAACTCTAACGAGTCGCAGCGCGCGCCCGGTAGCGAACGCACACGTCCCGCGGACCATCTGGTGACGCTCCGCGCTCGAAAACTCGCGAAAATCAAAGTGTCGGGTCAAAGTGTACGCAAATTTCTGAAACCCACATCAAAAGATGCGTAATAAAACCCTCTGTACAGTGCCGTTTAAATCGTGAAAATCGGTCAAGATTTCGATTTTATACGGACAAAATAGTGCCAAAAGTGAATATTTTGTGAACAAACTTTAACTTCGATCGACATTTCTATCGAGCCGAATTCACGCAATCGTGTATCGACTAATATCAGTGTGTGCGCGAAATCCTTACCTTTACAACGCCGTATCGATCGCGAAAATCGGTTGGAAAATGGATTTTCGCGACTATTTTAGTGCGGCGCGACGAAGTTCCGCGCTGTAATATGGGGAATTGTGACGCGTAGGGGCAACTTAGTTGCTTCGCGCGCCGTTCGCCGTATAGGAGGCGTAGGCTTAGTGATTGTTGAGCTCCGGAACATTGTCGGACTTCGTGGTATTGTGCTGGTAGGGTAAGACAGTGAATAACACATACTTTAAGTGGAAAACAATAAACTATAGTGATAGTGAAATAGTGTTAGACTTAATATTTTTAGCTTAGTTAATTTAGTTAATTAGATTTATAGTTTTAATAGGACAGTGACATTTTTAGCATAGTAAATCGTGCATAAACTGGAAAATTTTAAATAACATAGTCTTAGTTATATTAGGCGGTAGTGACACTCTTCGATTATTCGAAATACATATAACTTTATTTAGAAACAGTGATTTATTGTGATAAACATATTAACAGTACACCGAATCAACAGTGTTTACTAACTAAGACATTCGGCAGTGTTTCCGCCGCCATACATTCCGGCGTCAAATATTATTACTTCATCGCATCGGGACATAACACCACGCGGCGGCGTGTTTGTTCGTAACGGTGCGTCGCATACCAGAGGCCCGATCAGGGTTAGCGGCCGGCTAGCAACGCACGCCGGCGAGCGACGGGCACGGAGGAATTCTCTCTCTCGCCCGCACGCTGCCTGGCGACGAGGCAACGCCGCTTAGCAACTGCCCGCTACGATTGCGTCATCGGCGCGCTGGAGCAGTGTGTGCGCACGGCCGGGTCGGACGGAATTTTCCCACGCTCGCCCCCGCGCGCGCGCCGCCGCATTCCTGAGACTCGCTCGACCGTGGGAACGGAACACGGGCGCGCAGATAAGGAATAATAATAGCCCGCTCGTTTTGTATTTCACTTTTGTTCAACGACGCAATTCGCCTTCAACACTTCACAGATAAATGCACTCCCAGATAACTTGATTTGCATTTGATTACAACACCCTGTCAGGTTAAAACCATGCCTCCCAAAATTGAACCTAGGAGAGTGAGCTACTCCGCGGAACTACCCTGTAACGAAATAACCAAATTTACACAAACTATACCCAAGATATGCAAAAGCATAATAGAAGCACTACGCGACGGCAAGAGCGTCACATCGGTCAATAAGGACTATATCGAAGAAAACGCTAAAGAAATTATGAAAGCCACGAAACACATGGAGGACATTATAAAACACGCAGATTCTAAACGCCTAGAACAGTACTTTAAGACTGTTCTCTCGAAGGCGCAATCGACTAAAACGCTCCCCGCGGGCTCGCCCTCTTCATCCAAGCCCGACACCGCTCCTAAAACCCCAACTGACCAATCTTTAGATATCAACGCTTTCAAAAGGACATAGTAGATAGTGTGCAATCTGTTCTCGAAAACATGTACAGACAATAAACGAACACACAGCCAAACAAAACAAGACTATCGAAGAAATCAAGAAACAACTTTCGGCCAACGAACACACATACACCCACTTTGACACAACCCCGGACTTATGGAGCTGTCGCTGCCACCCCTGCTCATGCGGATTCGAACCGCCTCGCATCAACTCGCCCTTGCTGAACGCGGTCGCTCCGAAAACGCGACCTGCAATTATTATCACCCCCAAAACAACAGACAAAACACATACCACCGAAGAAATAGTAAAACTATTTAAGAAAAACATTTCATTCCGAGACAGCGAGTATGCGCCGGCCCGTGTACAAGCCATATCGAGAAATAAACTCCGCATTGAGTTCGACCGCACTGAAGAGCGGGACGATGCCCTCACAAGGCTACGGAACGCAACGGACGTGCGGGCCGAACCCGCTAGACACTTAAAACCAATGGTGCTGTTGAAAGGCATCTCCATTGACATTCCCGCAGAACAACTTACGAGCATTATTTTGAAACAAAACCCCAACATAGATACGCTTGTGAAGAACGGAGCCGAGTTCCAATACCGCCTAAGTAGAGACAATAGAAATCCTAAGTTTTACAACGCAGCCTTCATCACCGATCCGGCGGTATGGCGGCGGATCACTGAGGCGGGAAGGGTCTGCGTGGACTACCAGCGGGTCCACGCGGAGGATTTCTCACCGTTTATGCAGTGTTTCCGCTGTCTGCAGTTTGGCCATACGCGGGCAAAGTGCGCGGCGCCAATCTCTCCGTGCGCACATTGCGCCAGCGAACAACACTGCACCGCCAAATGCCCTTCCCTCGAGGGACCGGCTAAATGTTATAACTGTATAACCTACAACAAAAGATTCAACAACAATATTGATGCCGCGCACCGAGCCACCGCGGCCAGCTGCCCGCGGGTGAGGTCGATGAGGGAACGCATACAAAATCGAGTTGATTACGGCTCGCCATAAACAATATATCAGTAATTTAAAACGTAAAATAGAGCCGCACAGCTACTTTGTATATTATATCATTCAAGAAATCTTATTTATACCAACAGTACAAATGTATCAGACAATAGCAAATAGTTAATAATTCAATCAAACTAAATTCTACTAACCAATCATATAATATTAATAACAGCGGTAAACGCCCATAGCAACAATCAAAATACTCAGCCTCATACAAAATTTCGAATACAAATATAAACGAAACACACTAACACAATATTATAAATAGATATTTGCCTCGACACGAAGCTACCTACGGGGTTGTTTACAGCATTCCAACGCCGGCACTCGGCCGGCTGCCTTTGTTCATGTGTAATTTGACACCTCCTATCGCCGGGCGGTCGGCTAGTTACACTCATTACATTGCATTCATTCTCCCATAAAAACCGACAATCTATTTTTAGATTGCACCTTGAAGACTCTCGCGGCGATTTGAAGTGTTTTTAATATACAGATTTTCAAACTAAATTTAATACTTAAGCTAGATTAAATATATTACTTAGTAATTATTATTATATACACGAAAACAGGGTTGTTAAGTACAACTACTCTTGTACCACTGTCTTGCCGCTGTCGTGCATTGAGATCGGTAGGCATTAAGAGGCTCCACGACTATAATTTAGCGGCACTCGAGCCTCCCCCGATTGAATAAGGTCACGATGAGGGCTGATAATTGATTTAGCCTTATCGTTGTGACGTTAGGAACTGCGCCTCTGCGGGCAACCTTCCTGCGCCGCCTATGACGCGAAAGTCGGGGTAGACTCGAAAGATAGTGATTATAGATTATAGTATAGTATAGCGCCCTGTATTGTTACATTTTAATAGTATAAATGCGTTAGTCAACAGTAAATACCTATTTACTCAATCATACTTAAATTCACCAAACCAATTAGACAATATTAATAACAATGACATATACTAATAACAACAACCGATAACTCAGCTGCATACCAAAATTTTAAAACTCGAATAAAGCAAAATACTCCAACACAACATTATAAATAAACATCTTGCCAAGACTCGAATTTACCTACAGAGTTGTTTACTGCATTCCAACGCCGGCACTCGGCCGGCTGCCTTTTGTTCATGTGTAATTTGACACTGTAATTTGACACTCCTTATCGCCGGGCGGCCGGCTGTTTTTATCCTTACATTGTATTCATTCTCCCATAAAACCGACAATCTATTTTAGATTGCACCTTGAAGACTTTTGCGTCGAATTGAAGTGTTTTATTATACAGATTTCGGAACTAAACTCAATACTTAAACTGAATTAACAGAATCGCATAGTAAGTAACAATAATAACAATAGAAAGACTACACTATTTCACCGAATAGGATCATCGAATATAGATTAAACATTTTATTTAATAATAAATTATTATATATATGAATATAGGGTTTTTAAGTATAAGTACTCTTGTAACGCTGCCTTGTCGCTGTCGTGCATTGAGATCGGTAGGCACTAAGAGGCTCCACGACTATAGTTTAGCGGCACTCGAGCCTCCCCCGATTGAATAGGGTCACAGAGAGGGCTAATAATTGGTTTGGCCTTATCATTGTGACGCTAGGAACTGCGCCTCTGCGGGCAACCTTCCTGCGCCGCCTATGACGCGAAAGTCGGGGTAGACTCGAAAGATAGCGATTATAATATAGTATTATTGTATTAAGTGATTATTATATTTTATTGTGTCATCAGCACCACTTGGTGATAGCGCCCTTTACTGTTACACATATACCTATTACGTAGAATTAAGGATGTACCTTTCAGCCACTTCGGGTCAACTGTATGAACATTAACTACCATCATTTCGAACACACAGCGGATGGTGTTGGGCGAAGGTAGACCGGCAACGTATCAAATAGCGGACCCGGCTGCTAAGCTCAGCAACTGCGGGACAATTTAGAAAACAGAAGACTAGTAAATTAAATTAGTTAAGTTAATTAAATGTATGGATGTTTATGTTGCCCACTTTGTGGATAAAGGATCTAGATATATATATATAGAATTATCGTTTGTTTTGTATAATAATTAAATTAACGCTCAATAACGTATTGATAATGTTTCACGCGGTATTGTATAACAACTTTTAATGATAACAGGGATTGTTAATGTCGCGTTTGGCTGGGGGATGGAGGCGCGGTATAGTGGGCGACGTATCAAATAGCGGACCCCGCATGCCCGCTCCGTCAACATTATAGTCCAGATGCCGACCTAACATATTCTAATTGAAAACAACTCTAACGCATCGATTGCTTAAATAAATTTGATACATATATATATAAATATATAAATATACATATTGTAAAGTGCAATAGATTATCAGACATTACAGCATAAGCCTAGTACCCATAAGTTTGCACTCGAACAACAAATAGCTTTTAGGCAAACTACGCCAATCACTGGGGTGAGCCGGCGGGCGGGCAACGTATCAAATAGCGGAACCCGCCCGTCTGGCAAGCCGCACATTGGATTAAAATAATAGTATTAGCATCAATGTATATAGACTTAAGGCTATAGTAAATAGGCGCGCTAAAGCATCAGGCGACGGCGAATTAGTGTTTCCTTTCAGAAAGGCAACTGCGCGGACTGCAAAGGGAGGCACGCTCACACGCCACATATGTGAAAACTCTTCTTCTTCTTCTTCTGTATTTAATTTAATTATATTAATCGTGTATACTCATTTTACCCTCGCAAATAATATAGATAAAGTTGGGGGCGAGTGGGTAACGTATCAAATAGCGAAACCTGCTCGCCCCAAACTGACCATCTACTAATCACACACATCACTATGATCGAATATAAATTCTTCAACTCATTATAATTCACTAATAATAAAGAGGATAACGTGGAGTCAGGGGTGGACGTATCCAATAGCGGAACCTCCCTCCACCCAAGCCTAAGCTTTAACACAACATAACATAATTGGTGTCTAACCTAACTTAACCTAACCTAACCTAACCTAAATTTTTAACCTAACCTAACCTAACCTAACCTAACCTAACCTAACCCAACCTAACCTAACCTAACCTAACCTAACCTAACCTAACCTAACCTAACCTAACCTAACCTAACCTAACCTAACCTAACCTAACCTAACCTAACCTAACCTAACCTAACCTAACCTAACCTAAC
>NW_023595578.1:0-25000 GCF_014839805.1 Manduca sexta | reverse complement strand
CTAACCTAACCTAACCTAACCTAACCTAACCTAACCTAACCTAACCCAACCTAACCTAACCTAACCCAACCTAACCTCACCTAACCCAACCTAACCTAACCTAACCTCACCTAACCTAACCTAACCTAACCTAACCTAACCTAACCTAACCTAACCTAACCTAACCTAACCTAACCTAACCTAACCTAACCTAACCTAACCTAACCTAACCTAACCTAACCTAACCTAACCTAACCTAACCTAACCTAACCTAACCAGTCGCAGCGAGCGCGCGGTACCAAGCGCACACGTCCCGCGGACCTTTCGCGACGCTCCGCAACCGAAAATCACGTAAAAATCGAAAGTGCCGGGTCAAAGTTCGCGTATTTTCTTGTAATATACATCAAAAGATGCGGCAAAAAACCCCCTTTTAAGTGCTAGTTAAACCACAAAAATCGGTTGAGAAATGGATTTAATATCAACGAAACAGTGACAAAAGTGTTAAAATTGTGAACAACTCAAAACTTTGAACAATAAAACTATCGAGCCAAAATTGACCAATCGTGTATCGAGATATGTCAAAAGAAGCGCGCTCAAATGAACTTTCCGGTGCCATTTAAATCGCGGAAATCGGATGAAAATTGGATTTTTCGCGAACGAAAATGTGCGTCGCGGAAATTTTTCTAAGTACAAAAAAGTGTTAACTCGGTTATTCATCGCCTGGACATACGCTTTTTGGATTGTAGGGGGATAGACCATTATCCCATCTACATCCCGGAAAAATTTGGAAGATTTCCGACGGAAAACGAGTGAGATACAGGACTTTTTCCATTAAAAACCGGTAAAAAACTTTAAAATTTTACTAATTATCACTACATAGTATCAAACAACGCATATAGTGAGCCTATAATTATATGTGAACATATAAACATTTACTTCAAATACAAAGCTAAGCCCCAAAGCTAGAGAAAACGTCAGTTCAGTTCAGTGCAAAGGATACTTAACTAAAATTCAAACTCAAATAAACTACTAAATTCAGTGCTCGGTTAGGACTAAGTTATTAGCGAAATAGTGTCAATTAGTGCAGAACAACAAAATTCAAACTGTTACCTATCCAACGATACCAGATACATAAATATTATTCAACGGAAAACATACATAAAGTGGCAAACAAACATAAGTGATTTTCGTGAATCCACTCCGATAAAGTGCATAGGTACATAGCTGCTGACGCAACAATTCGACCGTAACGGAACGCCGCATTCCAGAGGACCGCTTTAGCAGGACGGACCATTAGGTACATTTTCAGCTGAGAGCGACGAGTGCAGGGGATCATTCCCTCTGACTCACTCGACCGCCCGCCGACGACGTACCGCCGCTGCCACATTCCTTAGACTCGCTCACGCGTGAAGCTGTTATTATCCATTTACAACGGCCGCTGCCATAGGTGTGAGCACCGACGACTAGGGGAATATATCTCCCGCTCGCTCACGCATCGCATTCCAGCGGGCCGCTTGGATAGCAACGACGTACATTGAACACCCTAGCGGGCCCCTCTATGTGAGCGCTCGGCCGGGAAGGGTGTCAGATTTCACTAAATGACACTCGACCCCGCTTCGATGCGTCGCAGCTAGCCGGGTGGCAACAAACCGGAGAAACAAAGACGTAATAATTGAACAACAATACTACTAATAATAAGACTTTGCCATCACCGTTTTTAGACTCAATTCACCTAATTAACATTGCACATAATTATAAACTTTAAACTAAGAATACATACAGAGGAACAGCAGGCTACTAGTTGAAGTCGAAGCTAGAATATTTGCCTTTAAAACTAACAGGAAACAACAGACAATCATTAATTAATTAAGTAATTAAGGGATCCATTAATCAGCCTAGTAACGAGGGAACACTTAGAATAATACAAGCAAATCCCATAAGCATCAAATCACCGGACAAAACTAATAACAATCTATAATTCACAATACGAAAGTATTATTCAAACAAACATTTAAACGAGTGCGAACAATTATGGACCATATTCAGCTGGAATAAACCGCCTTTTCACTGGAACGTAGCGCGCGCCGACACGCGCCGCCGCGACGACATCTTATCATATCATATTACACTCCTAAGACGCAACGGAGCGTGAAGAGCCCTCCCCGCGAGCACAAGCCGCACACCGTTGTCGCCCGGCCATCTATAACAACTAATTTATAAAGGGAGCGTATGAGGTGCGCGCTCCCACGTCACTGCACAATCGCTAGCCTTACGAGTATCGGCGTAGGGGAAAATATAAGGTGCGCAATTCCGACGTCACTGGCTCACCGGCTGATGCAATCGAGTATAAGTTACACGGAACAATTCGTTATATCACACCAACTAAACCATAGCAAATTATATTACACAATTTAATTTAATTTAATTTATTTATTTAAATTAATCATAGCAGTAGATTTAAGAGAAACATCTTCAGTCAGATTACACCTATACCAACATGGAACCCGTCAGAACTAGGAGCGGGAAAACCGTAAATTTGACATACCCCCCTCTTCCCACACCCACGAGGACACAAAAACCATCCCCAAACAGCAACAATGCGCAGAAAGACAATCGGGCAACGGAATCTAAGAGCAAGAAGGAAGTAGGAAGGCCGACCCGGACCACCAACCTTAGCGACGTAAGAGACTTGACGACCTTTGCGACAGCGATCGCCGAAATTACAAAGTTAACCAATTACCTAGCAACCAAGATAACAAACAAAAGTCCTCCTAGCAACACTAGTAAAAACGAGATAGCCGAACTAATGGCAGAAATCAACCAATTATGTACTAACCAACTGTTTGAAATAGTAGAGAAAATAAAAACGGACAACAACATTGAAACCACACCAACGGACAGGGATAACAATTTACCGGACATAAGTACATACAAGAAAGAAATTATCAATACCGTAAAGGAGGAGCTCGACAAACACCTACAAGCTGTGAACGACAATACCTTGAAACAAACCAGGATTCTTGAAAAACTACAACAACAACATATGCGGCCCACACATCCCCACACATATAGCGCAGTGGCCGCGAGGCCTGCGCCCGCAACAACAACAATAACAGGCGCAAGGACACATCCCGCCGCGAACGACCACCCAACAGATTGCGGCGCGCCGCCGCCAACCAACCGACCGGCCATCATAATCACCCCAAAAGATCCGTCTAAAAGCAAACAACAGGTAGTCACGGCGTTCAAGAACAGTATTACATTTAAAAAGAGCACTTACGCGCCTGCCAAAATACAATCCATCTCAAACAACAAACTGCGAGTTGAGTTCGACACCAATGAGCATCGGGATGACGCGCTCAAACGCCTAAATAACTCAAACGAGGTGAGTGCGGAGCCCGCGCGCCGATTAAGACCGATGTTCATTCTCAAAGGGATATCGTCGGAAATCCCTACGGACGAACTTGCAGAAATTATCACGCAACAAAACCCCAATGTCGCAGCCGGAACAAGCAACACTACCGATTCACATATTGTATTTAGGTTTAAGAGGAAAAATAGGAATGAAAACATGTATAACGCGGTATTTGTCGCGGACCCGAATGTATGGCGGAGGGTTGTGGGGATGGGGAGGGTTTGCGTGGACCACCAGAGGGTTCACGTAGAGCCCTTTTCCCCGTTCTTACAGTGCTTTCGTTGCCTGCAGTTCGGGCATACGCAGACCAAGTGCTCTGCGGACACACCACACTGTGCATACTGCGCACAACCGGGACACACGTTAGAACACTGCGATTCTCGCACCAAACAAACCACACCGAAGTGCCTCAATTGCACTACTCATAATAACAAATACAACACCACCGGAAGTACTGGACACAAAGCAAACTCACCCACATGCCCGAGAATAATTGCCGTGAGAAACAGGATAAGCTCCAGGATCGATTATGGACAACCGTAACAACTTCAATCATTTACATATTGTACAACAAAACCTAGACAGATCCAAAAACTGTTTACAGGAGTTTATTGTGTCCTTTATGGCGGGTCCCTATCATATCGCCTTGCTGTCGGAACCATACTTGGGTACGGCAAAGGCGGTGAGGGACATTTCGGGAGTAAACATTTATCAATTTCAGACCGGAGAAAACAATGTTAAAGCTTGTATATTAGTGAAAACCAACTTAAATTTAAATGCAAATATCATCGGGATGTCACAGTACTCTAACTCAAACCTAAGTGTCATAAAAACAGTTATCGGAGGCCGGCGAATATATATAGCCTCAGCATACATCGAACCGAAAGAGGACGTATCGTACACGATTAACCACACTTTTCATTTCCTTCGATCGGTACAGGGAAATTCCGTGGTGTTAGGCGGGGACTTCAACGGCTGGCACACGGACTGGGGTAGCGAAAAAACCAACCGCCGCGGAGAGCTAATACGAGAACTAGCTTCTAGTACTAACCTATACCCGTGCAACACAACACTTACACCCACTTTTGTTACCACCACGCATAACCGAATTAGACATTCCGCAATAGACGTCACCTTTGTATCGGACTGCCTTTGGGACTCGGTACGAAGGTGGCAAATCGACTTAAACATTTGTACGGCATCGCAACACCACGCTATAACGTTTAAAGTAGAAATAGGTACAATAAACAATAGCAACTACACTTCGCAACAACACACACCAACCACATTCAAATACAAAAGCGCCAACGCCCACTGGGGAAAATTTAGGGACTCTATATTAACCAACATAACGAGGTGCAACACCACGGAAATTAATATACGTAACCTAGATAGCGAGGGACTCGAAGCCCTCATTGACGAGGTCACTAATCATATTCACACCGCTTGCCTCGAGTCTATGCCGGTCAAACGGGGAGGTGCCAAATATAGGCCCCCCTGGTGGACCGAGGCATTGGAACTGCGAAAAACCACTGTCATTAGGCTACACCGTCAGATACATAGCGCCATTAAGCGGGGGGAACAGACGGACTCCCTGGCTGAAGAATTACGGACAGAACGATCGAGATACGCGAATGAAATACGAGCTGCGTCATGCGAGAATTTCCGTAAATTTTGCGAACTTCAAACCGGGGAAAACGTCTGGTCCCTCACAAACAGACTGCTTAAAGACTCATCGCCTCGAAAACCCCCAGTCACACTCAAAATCGGCGGCCGGTATACCGAAGGAGGGGCGGAAACGGCTGAGGCATTACTCGGCCATTTTTACCCCGACGACGGACCGGACACCGATCCCCGACACACTTTATTACGTTCACAGTTTCACAACACACCTAACACGGCTGACGACCCACCTTTCACTGAGGGAGAGGTGTTGGAACACTTGGAGGCCATGAATCCTAAGAAAGCCCCGGGGTTGGACGGACTAACGGCGGATATTTGTTTACAGTTTACACAGATTTATCCAGAACTAATCACCAAAATATTTAACAGATGCTTGGAATTACAACACTTTCCCAAACAGTGGAAAGAGGCGTATGTAAGGATAATCCCCAAACCCGGCAAATCTAACTACACCGACATCGGGGCCTTCCGTCCGATCGGTTTGTTGCCCGTGTTTGGCAAGCTGTTAGAGCGGCTCTTTATTAAAAGAGTCGTCTACAGGGCGTCCGGGAGCAACAAGATGAACAAATACCAGTTTGGATTCCGAGAACAAACTTGCACCACAACAGCGCTGCACACAGCTTTAAAGCTCATCAGGGAGGCGAAGAAGGAGAATCGCCTCGTCGTCGCGGTGTCATTAGACATCAAGGCGGCGTTTGACAATGCTTGGTGGCCGGCGCTGATGCACAGACTCAGAGAGGCAGAATGCCCAAATAACATCTTTGGGCTAATCACTAGCTATATTACCGATCGCGCGGTCACTCTGAGTCATGCGGGAGCGCGGGTCACTAAAGGCATGTCCAAAGGGTGTATTCAAGGGTCCACGTGTGGGCCTATCCTTTGGAACCTCATCCTGGACGAGCTACTCGATAAAACACTCCCTCCCGGATGCCACCTGCAGGCTTACGCGGACGATGTGCTGCTTGTTGCCTCTGCGGTTGACGAGCGCACATTGACGCAAAATACCAACTTAGCCCTAGGCATAATCGCCGATTGGGGGAGGAGCGTCAAACTAGAGTTCGGCGCCCCGAAAACCCAGGCGATCGCCTTCACACCTCGGGCCAAGCCTGCGGGTCTTGTCATGGACGGGCATCGGATCGTTTTCGGGCGGGAAATCAAGGTGCTCGGGGTAATTATAGACGACCAACTCACATTTAGAAAACACATCGTCTACATCACGGAAAAGCCAGGAAAATCTTTAATAAATTATGTTTGTATATTAGGCCCACCTGGGGAGCACACACGGATAACGTTAAAATAATCTATAAGCACGTCATCGAACCTATTATCACATATGCAGCGGGCATATGGGGACATGCGGTCCACCGAAAATCTAACAGCAAATTATTAATCAGCACACAGAGAGGATTTGCTCTTAAGGCAATCCGCGCTTTCAGAACCGTTTCAACCAACGCAGCCATAGCACTTGCACAGTTTACCCCATTAGATTTAAAAATACTGGAAATAAACACGCTAGAAAAAGTAAAACTCAATAGTACCACAGAATACTTACCCAGTGATATCAGGCTAGAAACCCCAACACCGCCCCACCTACTTTTACACCCAGCCGATCGCGTTTCAATTACATGCATATCACCTCCGGATAGAGAATCGACACATGCACACACTGACACAGACACAAATACTGAAGTCGGCACACAACAACACAGCGCTTACTACCACATTTACACGGACGGCAGTAGGCAGGACGATGGCCGGGTGGGGGCCGCCTTTGTGTGCTTCGACCCGGGTGGGAACATCATAGTAATCAAAAAGATTAAACTACATGGATGCTGCACGGTCTACCAGGCGGAGCTGCTTGCCATACAACATGCGTGTCGGTGGGCTCTTGACCACAAATACAAACAAGCATTTATTCATTCCGATTCACAATCAGCTTTATTGTCACTTAAAATTCGCAGTAACACACACCCAATCGTCACACGCATCCACCGGATGGTGCACCAATATCAAACGATAGGCACCATCAATTTCTCATGGGTTAAGAGTCACGCCGGCATCGCTGGCAACGAGATGGCGGACAGGGCGGCCAATGAGGCCTGTGACTTACACAGACCTCCGGACTACTGCCGCTTTCCGCTGTCCTATGTCAAGGGGTTGGCACGCGGCTCCTCTGGTGAGGCCTGGCAGACGAGGTATGAGCAGGCTGAGCAGGGGCGACACACGCGGGCGCTCCTACCCGGTCTGGAACAAATCCGGGAACTGTGGCGGAAAACCACCCCATCTTTTAACTTCACACAAGTCTTAACCGGGCATGGATATCATAGGGCCTACCTGCACAGATTTAAAATAATCAGCTGCGACACTTGCGTATGCGACAACACTTCAATACAGACAGTAGAACATTTAATGCGACATTGCAGTATATTCATGTCTGCCAGACACAGGCACGAGACAATTTGTAACAGGTACGATGTCGAACCATACAACTTAACCAACATTTTAAGAACCAATAGCACAATAGAATCATTTTTAGAGTTAATAGATAGCATATTTGGACAGATTAAGAAAATAAACACAAATAACACACAGGGAAACGACAACACTCACTAAACATACACACACTGTATCCCGCTCTCACACACACGGACAAACACCGCATTATAAATACATATGATTCGGTATTAAACCTATGTAATATAAGGATAAGAATAGATAAAGAATTTAGTGTAATAGTCGTAAGATAGTATAAGATATGCCATTGAGAATATTAGTTAGCTAAGATTAAGATTAAGAACCTAATGTATAAACCTGTAAATTAGAGACAGGAGAAACCAAGAATTATTATAGTAAACATCTATTGAGAATGATTCATGTAAATAACTAACACTTAAATGATTAACCAAAATTGAAGAATTGTCGAAACATTGCAGAATGACGCAAATGATAGTATGATGTTAATTAATTAGCTAATAAGATTTACCTGTATCTAATTATAAATCACAGGGGGATGAGCTACGTATCAAATAGCGGAAACTCACCCCCCTCTGACACTCAAAGAGCACCACATAAGCAAGCTATCTTAGTTATAGCAAAATTGTACTACTCTATAAGCAAAACAACTGTGTAATCAAGGGAAAAAAAAAAAAAAAAGCAGGTCCGAGTTTCGTCCGCGGCTGCCTCTTGCGCGGTGCCGCCTTGCGGCCCGTCTCCTAGATGGGGCTCCTAAGCCCCTGCGCACCGAAGGACGCCTCAGCGGCAGCGTGAGGTCAACACCACACTGCCGCCCATCCCGTCAACCGAAAGTGTGCGATGAACGCACTACACGCACTGAAAAGTGCGTGCTCACTAGGACGGACAGCCCCTGCTGCCCGCCGACGACCCCTTCGTGGCCCCTATTAGTCGCCTCTACGACAGGCAGGGGTTTACCGTGGTGGTATTCTCCAAACGCCCCCATTCCACAGGGCGGGAGACGCCGGTCAGTCGTCCACCCGGCGCCTCCTACGTCTCCTCTGACGGCGGGAGGGATCGGCCCGTTCCCGATCCCTCTCGGCACTCTCCTTCTGCGAGAGAACCACCTCACAGAAGTGGGCCACCGCACGCCAGGCCTCCCGACTGTCGACCATGGACGCGACCACAGCCGGCAGCGAGAGGTTCTCCTCCGACGACTGACACGAGAGCGCTGCGCTCATCGTCCCAGGCTGGGCAAGACTCAACGTATGTTGGGCCGTATCCCGCGGGCAGTTGTCACAATGGTGACACACGGCGCTTATCTCCGTCCTTGAGCCTGGACACAGGTACTCCCCGAAGCACCCATGCCCGGTGAGCACCTGTGTCAATCTAAATGTTGCCGCGCCGTGGCGCCTGTCCAGCCACTGTGCGAAGACAGGACGCACTGCCGCGACGGCCCGAAGCCCCGCTGACGGGGCCTCCAGCCTGAGACGCCACTCCTCCACGGCGGTTGCCGTAAGGAGGCCCTTTTGGCCTCCACTCTTCAGGGCCGGACGCTGCCTCGTTCCTGAACGCCTCCTCCCTCCAATGGAATGTATCGGAGAGAGCCTTGGCGTCCAGATCCCAGGGCAGGAATCCGGCCAAAAGAATAGCTGCCTCGAACGAGACCGTGCGATACGCCCGTATGGCCCGCTGCGCAATGACCCGCTGTGGCCCCGCAGGAGAGCGGCAGAATGCTCTCTAGGGCGTCAGCCCAGACCGGGCTGCCGTATAGTGCTATGGACCGCACGACCCCGTGGTATAACCTTCGACAAGGGATATTTGGACCTTCCAGGTTGGGCAGCAGGCTGGAAAGAGCGCCCGCCGCCCTGGTCAACTTTGTCCTTAACGTTTAAAATGGGCGCTGAACTCCCATCGGCTATCCAAGATCAAACCTAAATACTTCATGGTATTGCCGATGGGAATCCGCACCCCCTCCACTACGATGTGGGCACCGGCCGGTGGCCCCCGCCGAGGCCCGTGAAAGCAGATGGCCTCGGTCTTCTCGAGGGCCACCTTCAAACCTAAACGCCGAATACGGCTCACTATATGACCGGTGCCCACCGCCGCCAGGATCGCGGCGCCCTGGAAGGTCTTAGACGTCGCCGTGACCAACGTGTCATCCGCATAACACGTCACGTCGACGCCCCAGAGATTGGCACCACGGAGCACCCAGTCGTACCCGATGTTCCACAAGAGAGGGCCTAGAACCGACCCCTGTGGAACACCGCACGACATCGCTCTTCGAAACATACTCGTCGGCGCCCGGATACACCACGTACCTGTCAGAAAGGTACGCGTGCACCAGACGCCTGAGATAGGGCGGCACCACATGGTACCGCAGTGCTTCGTTGATGCATGGCCAGGGAGCGAATTGAAAGCATTGGAGATGTCGAGTGAAACCGCGATGACGACTTTTCCCCTGGCCACTGCTGCCTCCGCCTGCGACTTGACCCGCAGAATCGCGTGGACAGTTGATCGTCCACTCCTAAAGCCAAACTGTTTGTCGGCCAAATTTGGACCGACCCTCTCGAGGTGCTCGACGAGGCGCGCGTGTAAAATACGCTCAAAAAGTTTGGCGACCTCGTCGAGCAGCACGATGGGCCGGTAGGCCGACGGCGACTCTGCGGGTCTCCCCCTCTTTCTTAAGCAGGACGAGCTTCCCGACTTTCCAACGCGCCGGGAAGACGCCCTGCACCATACAGGCGGAGAATAAACTGCGGAGCCGCGGCCCCAAGTACTCGAGGGCTAACACCCAGGCTTTCCCGGGGATGCCGTCGAGACCCGGGGCGGTGTTTTTGCCCCGCAGTCGAAACACTGCCGCCCGCATTTCCGCGGGCGAAACCTCTGGAATATCCCTTGCCGAAAGTTCCAACGACGATGACGCCACTTCCGGTGGCGCCATCGGTGGAGGAGTGGTCTCCTCGGTGGCCGGGAACAAGGCCGCGACAACGTTGGCCAACAGATCTGGCCTGAGACTCTCCGACAGTGGGGCGCCGCCGAACGAAGCTTGTTCATAACTAGCTTGTATGGGCGCCCCCACGGGTCCGCGTCGAGAGTCTCCAAAAACTCCTTACGTGCCGCGACCTTGGCCCTGTGAATGGCCACCCGCAGCGCTCTCTTCGCCTCTTTGTAGAGGCCGTAGAGCTGCCGCTCCTGGTCTTCGTGGTCTCTTCCTCGGATTCGGCGGCGGCGATGTCTGGCGCATCGACGGCGCGCAGCCACGCATGACGCGCGCAACTGCGCTAACTCCGCCGACCACCAGTACACCTCCCGCCGCGGAGGACGACGGAGCGCCCGGGGCATGGCGGCGTCGCAGACATCCGACATTGCCACCCCGAACCACTCCGCCTCCTGCTCTACCCGAACCGGACCCTCCGGCTCGGGGAGCCACGAGACTGCCAGAGCGGCCAACTCTAGGGCCTCCTTGTCGAGGCGTCTCAGAGCCCACCGCGGGCCGTCCTGTCGAGGGGCACTCGGTCCACCAACATTATTGGGCCGGATACTCGGGGGGCGCGGAGACATCGAACCTTATATAACGGTGATCCGACAGCGTCTCCACGCCCGCGAGGACTCTCCAGCCCTGGACACGACGTGCGACGGCGGGGCTCCCAAACGACAGATCCACAATAGACCCGCCGTTGTGCCGCACGCACGTGTCCACCGACCCCCTGTTCAGGACGACCAGGCCGACGGAAATCGCCCATTCCTCCAGGACCTCACCGCGAGCGTCGGTCGCCGGCGAACCCCAGACCGCGGACTTCGCGTTGAAGTCGCCGGCGACGATCGCCGGGTGAGGTTGGCCCTGCTCAACCAGGGCCCCCAGCCGAACGAGAAAGGATTCGAACTCGGCCAGAGGTCTGTTGGGGAGAAATAAACTCCTACAATCCACAAGTCCCCCAACAGAGCCGCGACGCATCCCTGGCCCTTCTCGACTTTTGCGAAGGGCGGGGAGCCAGCGGCACCCTGGTGATGATGGCCACCGACCCGTCGATGTCCCCTACCCAGTTATCGCGGGAGGGACAAAATACGGTTCGGCGACCACGGCCACTTGCACCGACCACTGCGCCAGGCTTTGGGACAACAGGTCCTGGGCGCGGGCGCAGTGGTTGATGTTCGCCTGGAGGAAAACTAGGTCCATTACTGATGGGCGATCTCCTCCACGTCCATCTCGGCCACTGGTTGCGGTGGGCTCGCCGCCTGCGGCTGGGACAGAACCTCAGCCGCGGCGGCATTCCTTCCTTGGGGGCGGCGCCGGTTGCGTCGGGAGGGGCAGAACAAGCCTTCCCCGAGCCGGTGCCTGGCGGGCCTGCCGGCGGCAGCGCAGACTGCGCAGTTCGCCGGGGCCTTGCACTCGCGGGCTTTATGGCCCGCTTGACCGCAGCGATAGCACAACTCGCTGCGGTCCACCGCGCAGTCGCAGCGCTCCCTAACGTGCCCGCTCTCCAGGCACCGGAAGCACCGCAGGGGCCGCGACTCGAGGACAGTCACTCGAGCCGCGGTCCAACCGATCAAAATTCGGCCCGCCCCCTTCACCTTTTGGGCCGCCTTAATGGGCAAACGAACCCAGGCGGTCCCAACGCCGGAGCGATCAGGGCGAATTTGCCCCACCCTTATTGTGTCCGCGGGACACTCACCGGCTCTGGAGAGGGCCGCTGCGACCGACTCCGGAGTGGCCGTGTAGTCCAACTCCGTCAGCCGCAGCTCTGCAGTCTTCGTGGGCCGGGAAATCTTAATATCCTCCGACCCACCGAAGCACTCCCTCAGCCTTGCGGCGAATGAGTCGGCCCTCTCCTCCGAGTTGGCCCCGGGCACCTCGTACATCGGGGCGCCCGTGGCCGTAAATTTCGGCTTTAACCTCGATATATCCAGCCCGGTGAGGTCCACGCGATTCTGTGCGTCCGTGAGGACGCCCTTGTACGTCATCCCCTTTGCCACTGCTGCCGGCGTCAACGAGATTACCACGGCCGCAGATCGTGGCGGCCGCAGTTTGGGTTCCTTCCGGCGCGAAGGTTTTGGCGGCTGTACGCTTGTTGTTGTTGGCGCTGCTGTCGATTTCCCCTTCTTCTTCCTTCTGGCCACCTCAACCCATGGCGTCTCCATTGAGGCAGGGGCCGGCGGCAGCGGACGGGGCTCCGGCGCAGGTTGACCTGCCGTATCTTTTCTCCCACTCTTCTTCGGCTTGGAGCCTGGTGCCGGCTTCTTTACGGCCGCCGCGCTCTTCTCGCGTCTTCTTGCTGGTGCCATCGCGGGTGTCGAAACCGCCGCAGTAGAAGGGCCCGCTACGGCTTGCGGCGGGGCACTGGAAGGTCCAGCGATGGGAGCGGGGATAGTGGGGGCAGGAGCGGGGGCCTGAGCGGGCTGGGCCGTCTTTTTTCCCCTCCCTTTGCCCTTCTCTTTTCTCGGCTTGGTCTGAGTTCCACCAACAAAGCCATCCGCCACTGGGAGTTGAACATCCCCGGAAGTGACCTTTCTCTCGTGTGCCAGCGGCGGTCGTTGCGCTGGGCCCATTAGGATCGATTCCATTCGGGCTTGGACCCTCGCTTCGACCATCGCCAGCATCTCTTCTGTTGTTGGCCCTTTGGCGGCCGCTTCCAGCTCTTCGAGGCGTCGTTTCAGAGCTGTATTTTCCTCCCGAATGTTCTTCATGTTTGCCTCGAGCCGGGCACAGTTCTCCTGCCACTTCTTAGCCTCGCTCTCCAGAAGAGCGATTGCGGCGGACTCAGGTTGGTCTACATACCTGGCAATTTTGTTTGTGACCCAGTTTAGGGCCTTCTGGGAAGTACCTTTGAGGTTGCCAGATTTCCTCACTGTTGTGCGTACTACCTGGATACACTGCCTTAGGTCTTCCCTCAGCACGGGTCGGTCCTCTTCTTCAGTGTCTGATACCTTAGGAAGGATCGGCGACTTGACAAAATGGAGCCGGTCCTCCAGCTCCTTGTCGGCCTTCTTCTTCGCCTCCTCGCGCTGGAGCTTATCCCGCTCGAGCTGAGCTTTCCTCAAGCCGACATATTTGCCGACTGAGGGCGGGCGTCCTCTTACTCTGCCGTCGATCGCCTGCGTCTTCGGCGCTGGTTCGTCGGTGTCGCTGGTGAGACTCAGCTGCGAAAAGCTGTTTCTTGCGTGCGAGTTCCTCCTCCAGAGCTTTTTGCTTCTCACAGTAGAGCCACTCTCGCTCGAGTCCGTGTCCAGGCTCAAGGGCCGCGCGAATTCGGCTGCCACCTCCACGGGCATCGCGCCCGTTATCTCCTTCGCTACATCATCGTCGTTGGGCTTGCACCCTTCGACCACCGCCTCTCCGGACGAAACCGAAGAAGGCAACTTCGTCAATAAAATTATTGGGGTTTTGTTTTGATTAAAGGATTCCATAATTGTTCCCACGAGTGTGGGGGAAAGGGTGGTCCGCCCAGGCAGTGCCCCCTGTACCTGGGTAAGCCTAGCGTAACCCGCGCAGAGTGTCGGCCGGTACTCTGGCGGGGGTCGCACTCGAGACCGAACTACCCATCGGCCATGCATCCCCTCGCGGTGCGCCGCCGCTTGAGATTCGGGGTGATTTTTTTATAGAGGTTTTCTTCCTCGCGGTCCGGGCGGTTAAGCCAAGACCCTCGGTCCGGCAGGAGCGCGAGACATATCCACAGACCTCCATACCGGGTTACGATCTATGACGGTGGCAATGAGAGGGAAAATCCCCCCCACTGCCTGCTCGGGGCGGGGTGAGCGCACACCGAGCCCGCCGACACCCCGGGACGGAACCGGGAGCTGCCCGAAATGGGCCCCACGACGTTGGCCTAGTCGACGGCGGGAAATATCGTCAGCGGGCCTACTCGCCAACGCCACAAGTGACGGTGAAAACTAGTCGACGACGACACTACCCGACGGCGTAACTAGACGGCGGCCGCCGCAAGAGGCGACGACCGTCAACAACTCGTTGTCAGGATATTCGCCGGCGCGCAGATCAGCCTGATCGGTCTGATCGACGCGCCGTTGCCCGGAGTGCACCACGAGGAGGTTTCCTGACCTAGCACCCCAACCTAACCTAACCTAACCTAACCTAACCTAACCTAACCTGGCCTGGCCTGGCCTGGCCTGGCCTGGCCTGGCCTGGCCTGGCCTGGCCTGGCCCCTGGCCTGGCCTGGCCTGGCCTGGCCTGGCCTGGCCTGGCCTGGCCTGGCCTGGCCTGGCCTGGCCTGGCCTGGCCTGGCCTGGCCTGGCCTGGCCTGGCCTGGCCTGGCCTGGCCTGGCCTGGCCTGGCCTGGCCTGGCCTGGCCTGGCCTGGCCTGGCCTGGCCTGGCCTGGCCTGGCCTGGCCTAACCTGGCCTGGCCTGGCCGTGCCACAAAGGGGCACCGAGGACTCCCTCTATGATCTGATGAATCATGTCAGGGCCAAACTTCGAGAGAAGAAGGTCCTGATCATGATATCGTTGAACATAGAGGGGGCCTCAATAGCGCCTGGTGGCCGGCTATAAAAGTCCGGTTGGCGGAAGAACGCTGCCCACCAAACATCAGAGGGTTGGTGGCCAGCTGTGTGGTTGTTCGGGTGGTGTGGGTTCGGTATGCGGGTGCCGAGTCTGCACGGAGGTCCGTTATGGGTTGTGTTCATGGCTGTTTTGGGGGGCCGATCCTGTGGGATCTGCTGCTCGGCCCCCCTTTTACGGGGTCTCCGAGCGCCGGGGCGACTATTGCCAAGCTTTCGCTGACGATGTCGTCCTGGTGTTCGACGAGGAACTCCACAGGGAGAAGCTCAGAGAGCAGACCAACGCGGCTCTGGCCTATGTGCGGGATTGGGGTGTCAGAAATAAGCTAAAGTTTGCGCCACATAAAACCCAGGCAATGGTCATAACCAACAAGCTAAAGTATGACACCCCGATCCTGCGCATGGGCGGAGTCGACGTCGGTCTGTCAAACGAGATCAAGCTGCTCGGCCTCCTAATAGACCGAAAACTGACCTTTAACGGCCACGTGACGCAGGCGTGCGCAAAGAGCCATAGAGCCTGTACAAAGTGCTCGCGAGGTCGGCCAAGGTCCAGTGGGGATTGGGACCCGAGGTGATCAGGACGATCTACACGGCGGCGGTGGAGCCCGTGATCTTGTATGCCGCAAGCGCATGGGCTCCATCGAGCCGAAAGCTAGGTGTCAGGAAGCAGCTCGGAGCTATCCAGCGTAGTTTTGCGCAAAAGATGACGAAGGCCTACAGGACTGTCTCTCTCAACTCGGCCCTACTGCTTGCCGGGGTGCTCCCCCTTGACATCCAGAGTGCGGGAAACCGCACTCCTATATAGTCAAGAGGGGCACTCTAGCGAGTAGTGGGTGACCGGGAGGTGGAGGCTCCTGTGGCCTTCGTCAACTTGGACCACCCGGCGGAGCGGATAGGCGGGAGCTTCCAATGCCTGACGGATGGGGCGGAACTGGCTCGGCACGTCGGTGAGGGTCTTAGTATCTTCACCGACGGAAGCAAGATTGATGGGAAAGTCGGAGCGGCGCTGTCCATATGGAACGGCGCCGCCGAGACGAAATACCAGAAAAATTGCGGCTCGAGCCATACTGCTCCGTCTATCAGGCGGAACTCCTCGCCCTCCGCAAAGCCGTGGAGGAGGCGCTCCGTAGCGGGCTTCCTGTGTGCGGCATCTTCAGCGACGCAAGGTCCGCTCTCGACGTCGTCACCAGAGGTGATTCCCTCCACCCCATAGCGTTTGAAATCAAAAAATTAATGAAAGAAGCCGGAAAACGCACCCAGAAAATTGAGCTTTTCTGGGTGAAGGCACATGTGGGGTTGGAGGGAAACGAGAGGGCGGACGTACTCGCTAAGGAGGCCGCACAACACCTGAAAGAACCCGTGCGCACTACGACAAATGTCCGGTTTCATTCGTCAAACGACAGATCCGAAAGGACTCGATTGGCGAATGGAGCCGGAGATACGCGGACGGAGAGACGGCTTCGGTGACGAAGCTGTTCTTTCCGGACGCGGTCGAGGCGCACAGGGTCGTAAGGCGGATCGTCCTGGACGCCACACTGACGCAGGTGTTCACGGGGCACGGCGGGTTCTCCGAGTACTTGCATCGGTTCAAGTGCAAGGAGAGCCCGGCGTGCCAATGTGACCTGACGTTCAGGAGACAGTCCCACATCTCCTGCTCGAGTGTCCCATCCACGCAGTGGAAAGATATGAACTGGAGAGTGAACTAGACATAAGTTTAAAAATAGATAATATACATAGAATAATTAAAGATAAATATAAAATAGATAAGTTTGTAAGGTATTGTAAAGAAATAGTAATTAAGATAAACAATAGAAATAAGTAGAAATAAGAATTGCTAAATGTATATATAATGATATATATAATATTAGCAATTAGAATAAGCCGTAAATATAAGATAAATAGATTAAGAATATATATAAGATAATACTAGAGATAAATAGATATATGTATAAACTTCCAAAAAATGTAAAAAAAAATAATAATAAATTAAAAAAGAAAAAATGCCAAAAAATAACCCTTGTCCTGGATAGGGGGACCGAGAGTGGGGCGTAAAGTCCCAAAAAAAAAAAAAAAAAAAAAAAAACCTAACCTAACCTAACCTAACCTAACCTAACCTAACCTAACCAAACCTAAACCTAAACCTAAACCTAAACCTAAACCTAAACCTAAACCTAAACCTAAACCTAAACCTAAACCTAAACCTAAACCTAAACCTAAACCTAAACCTAAACCTAAACCTAAACCTTCCTTCCTTCCTTCCTTCCTTCCTTCCTTCCAGGTTATTATTGATTTAGGTAAAAATGACAATATATGTTTAGAGATTGATTGCTTATGCCTTTAAAAGTTGTTTCATACTTCAAAGTATTTTTTTAATACAGTTAATTTGTGACTACCTCGGAGCCGCAATTGTATTATAGTACGGATGCTTTGCTGACGTCATTCAATTGGTCATTGGATTTGACCATTCAGTACCTATGGTAAATTCATAAATCCACATTAAAATCGTAATGACAGCCTCCGATAGAAACATAATGAACAGATTGTGATTAGTTCAATTTCATGTCTGCGTCAACGATGTATGATAAATGACAAAAAAAAAAAAAAAAAAAAAAATATTTCTAAAAATAGACTCTATTTTATACGTGTTAAGGTCGCATTTAGGGGACCACTTTAATTTTCTTTGTACCTGACCAACCAACACGCGACACACGAGTTTAGCAAGGGTCTGGAGTAGTGTTGTCTGATGTCCCGATTTGCGCGGGACGTTCCGATTTTCACAGTTCTGGGGACGTGACCCGTTGTGCACCAATAAAATTATTAATCAGTAGAATTATGAAAAAAAAAAAAAAAAAAAAAAAAAAAAAAAAGTGCACATCCATCACTATGTTGAGTGCGACAATGCAATCAAAATAGCACGTATCATCTCACTAGCGCTGAAGGTACAGTTTTGTATTATTCTCTTGCATAGAGATGCGACTACCCGGCGATCTGTGCTATGATGTTAAAACAGAAAAAAAAAAAAAAAAAAAAAAAAAAAAAAAAAAAAACACTACCTAAATTCTTCCCCTATTACATATAGCTGGTCAAATGTGGGTGTATTACACTCCCTGCCTCGAAAAAAGAGGAAATAAAAAGATGAAACACCATACATGTGCTTGGTATTACACCTTTCACTGTGTATGTTGTAGTACACGCAAACCTACTCCTTTTAATTGATTTGAAAGAAATTTAGCTCATAGATGGACTATGCAACAAATATAGCTAACTAGCAATTTTAATTAGGCACCGACTCCAAAATTGGTATCCAATATATACTTACTTGTTATGTGAAATTATTTATTGGTTTTCAGTGGTTTTTGAAGGCGGTTAAATTTTTTGTTAAATTTTTTTTTTTTTTTACCTTTTTGATTTTAAACAAATTGACCCTGGCAACACTAGTCTGAAGGTACACGATATTTAATGAGCCAGAGTTTTACAACTAACACGTGCCCTCGCAGTGTTACCAAACTTTTTTATTATTACCTTATTGTGCAATATCTTGTTTATTTTATATCCTGTATGTCTATTGAAAATGAATGACTGAATCCAAAATCTCTATTATATTTATTACTTAAAATAATGTTTCAACAATACTAAAATATTGCTGTGTATTTTTAATTGGGTGGACTTTTCATTAATCATTTCATCATAAATCATTACTTATTTTTATTTTTGTAATACAATTGTGAAAAAAAAATATTTATAACAATATCAGATTTTTTTTTAAATGCTGTGTCGTTTTAGCAAGCTTCTTGGTAAAAAAGTTTATACTGACAACACTGCGTGTTTAGACGAGAAAGAGTACGACTATTGTATTGGATTATTGACGAAAATATTCGTTACTTATGAATATTTTTTTGCACGGTGTTAGCAGAGGTCACCACGAACATGTGGTTTCATTTAGTAACGCAATGTCAAAGTGACCCTGTATATTGGATACCAATTATGGAGTCTGTTATGTGAATTTTTTGGTTTTGAGTGGTTTTTGAAGGCGGTTTAATTTTTTGTTAAAATTATTTTTATTTTATAAATTGTATTTATATTATTTGTTTTATTTAATAATTAATATTGTGTGGTGTGACTTGGTGAAATAAATGAGGACACGTCAAACCAGTTTAGGTTGCCATTTATTAGTGACACATAACTATAAAATATTACAATTACTCGATTATGTTTTTTTTAAGAATTTAATTTTTAAGTTATTTCCTCGAAGATTCCAAAGCAAAAGAAGCTGATTCCAAGAACGCTGTTTAAAAGTAATAAAGATTAATGAGAAAGAAAAAGTGTATAATATAGTAGAGTTAAAAAATCGGTGAGAGGTTGAATCATAAAATTAAAGAATTACTCATTTTTATATTTTTAGATTGTTTCTATTGCTTAACATTTAAAGTAAGAGAGATTTCTACAAATGAATATACAGTAGAGTGATAAAAGTTAATTTAAGGCGATACCTCAAGGTCCATTTTCATACATTTTGTTTCACCTTTAATCTGGGTAACTAAACAAGTATTGGCAAGTAAAGAATTTAAATTCACGTCTAGTTAGTGATTAGTTCTCGCAGTTGAAAGAAAAACGTAAAAATAATTAATAATCATGGATATTTCTGCCTTTAAAATTTCGTCATATTAAATTTTAAAGGCCGAAATATCCATGATTATTATTTATTTTTTCGTTTTAAGATACTTTTCAAAAAAGAGTATAGTACCCTATTCGTAACATTAAAAAAAAAAAAAAAAAAAAACAATGAACGCATCAAGACAGCGTGAAAGTAAATCGAGACTTCTTATTTTTTTTCTACCATGCAAGCGAGAGAACATGATAAGCGCCGCCATTTTAGATATTAACCAGGTTATAACTTATTTTTATTTTTTTTACTTTAAATGAATTAATCTATGTTCACTATTTTTTTTACTGGGGTGCCAGTATATGATCAGCATTTCCTAGAAAATTGAGAAAATTGATCCAAGGTACATCTCTTTACTATACCATAAATGTTATATTAAGTTTCGAACTACAAATTCAATTATATTTTCGACTAGTTCGAAAGATATCGTTTCCAGAATGTCGTGAAACTCTGTATCGATCCTAAATTTTACTAGAGTTCCCGACCATTTCGAATATTTCGAGAATGTTCGACAGGGTCAATCTTGTTTACGACGTGATCAAGAGCGATAACTACTGTTACGCCCATTGGCACTCGCCAATAATAGCGCCTACCCGAATGTAGAAGGTTCGGTGATGGAACGTTCTCGAAGGGTCTCGATGTTTCCGGAATGTCGTGGAAACACGATAACGGACCTCAATTATACTAGAGAGTTCTCGACCTTTCTGGATCTTTCGAGAATGTTCCATAGATATCGATCGATCGATAGTACATGCGGCCGGGTATAAAAGGAGCGCGCGCGGCCGCGTGCGAGTCAGTGTTGTTTACAACGTGATCGAGAGCGATAACTGCGAGTGATATCGATGCGAATACAGTGAATTGTGTGGCGCGGTGTTTGTGATTAAGTGATTTAGTGTTTCAGTGTTAATTCACGTGCTGTTGTGTTTGTGTTCGTGATTTTATACAGGACTTTTGTAGAAAATAAAGTTTGGTGTTATTTTAAAGTCTAATCGGTATTTTCATTGTCTATTGGGAACCTTAGCACGTAACACTACGAATGACTTCGAAGCGAATTCCGTGGATTGTGTGTAACTGCGTAGTGTTTTTGATTAAGTGTATTTGAGTGCTTTAGTGTTGTGGTTTTAATTCACGTGTACCTGTAGTAAAGTTAGTGCATTTATTTGTGTTTTCGTGGTTATAAAAGCGTTTTGTATTTAAGTACAATCGGTACTATCCTTGTGTCTAGAACTTCTGCGCGTAATAATAATACAGGGTATAGATATAGACAGGACATCAAAAAAATATCAAGCTATACCATACTATACATTTTTACCACAACAAAGAAAAATATCAAATCAAATAAGTTATTTTTAATATAATTTTTGTAAACAAATTTATTATAATCTTATGGTTAAAAACTTTGAATACCTTTACACATTTAATTAGATTTTTTTAAATGTATGGCGGCACCGAAGCGCCATTTATGCAAAATGGGCCCCGTATTTCAGGGATTAAAATAAATGGGATTTAGGACTTGTGTATAGAAATTTAATAAAATCTTTGTGATTATTAGTTATTAAAAAATTATAATCAAATCAATTTTATATTTTGCTTTGAGGCCATATTTTTTTTTTATTATGATCATCATTTTCTTCACATTTTTGTATGTATCGTGCAACAACTGGTATTATCATGCACGCACACAAAGTTAAGCAGAATTAGGCAGGGACAAAATACAGGGTCATTTCGACATTGCGTTACTAAATGAAACCACAGGTTTGTGGTGACCTCTGCTAACACCGTGCAAAAAATTATTCATAAGTAACGAATATTTACGTCAATAATCCCGATTTTAGATTTATGGTTTTTTGATCACGCTGTCTCTTAGCGCGCTTAACTGAAGTGAATGAACTACGTCACAGCTGATGATATTATTACCGAACCTATAGGGTTCAGAAGGTCAGCTCACAAATGAACTCCCAATACGTTCACTGACTTGGTTTCAGCAGTTCATTGAGTCAATAATTAATTACTACAAAAATATTTCGTTAATTATAAACGTTATTAAAATAAAATCGTTAATAAAATAGTTTTCTTACCAAAAAAGTTACCTACATAATTACTAAAGTTACAAGATTTAAATCTATAGGTATCGTATTTTTTTTAGAATCTACATGATATTCCGACATTTATTTTAGTTCCAACATTAATATTTTGGTTTGTCATAATACCTAAAAGAAGACTACGTACACATTACCGAACGTCATATTATGCTTTCTGTACCATTTCTTTGCTAGATAGACACTATGGCAACGCGTCCGAGTCTTTGACCGAGTCCGAAGAGCGCGCGATTATTCAATACAATAGTCGTACTCTTTCTCGCCTAAACTCGCAGTGTTGTCAGTATAAACTTTTTTACCAAAAAGCTTGCTAAATTTCAAAAATTTCACAGTATTTCAAAAATTCTGATATTAGATTTTTTTTTATTACATGATGTTCTAACAGATTTAACACACAATTGTATTACAAAATAAAATAAGTAATGATTTATGATGTAATGATTAATGAAAAGTGTACCTAATTAAAATAATACACAGCAATATTTAAGTATTTTTGAAACATTATTTTAAGTAATAAAGTATAATAGAGATTTTGGATTCAGTGATTCATTTTCAATAGACATACAGGGTATAAAATAAACAAAATATTGCACAATAAGGTAATAATAAAAAAAAGTTTGGTAACACTGCGAGGGCACAGTTTTACAACTAACACAGTTGTAAAACTCTGGCTCGTCAAATATCGTGTACCTCCAGACTAGTGTTGCCAGGATCAATTTGTTTAAAATCAAGAAGGTAAAACAAATCGAGATTTAGTGTTGTAGATCGGGACATAAAAAAGCAAGTATTTTTTTTTTTTTATTTAAGTTTTATGTATTGCGTTTTACAAAAAATATCACTGCAAGTCATGCTAAAGTTGCATTTTAATTTGGATTTCTGTTTTAACATCAAAGCACAGATGGCCGAGTAGTCGCATCTCTAAGCAAGAGAATAAAATAAAACTGTACGTTCAGCGCTAGTGAGATGATACGTGCTATTTTGGTTGCATTGTCGCACTCAACACAGTGATGAATGCGTAGTTTATTTTTTCATAATACTTAATGGTTTGAATAATTTTATTGGTGCAAAACGGGTCACGTGCCAGAACTCTGAAAATCGGGACGTCCCGCGCAAATCGGGACATCGGGCAACACTACTCCAGACCCTTGCCGCTACTTTATGGAATTCACTAAACTCGTGTGTCGCGTGTTGGTCGGTCAGACACAAAGAAATTTAAAGTGGTCCCCTAAATGCGACCTTAACTCGTATAAAATAGAGTCTATTTTTAGAAATATTTTTTGTCATTTTGAATATTTTACGATCGCGAAGTTGTATCGTTGACGCGTACGCGAAACTGAACTAATCACAATCTATTGATTATGTTTCTATCGGAGGCTGTCATTACGATTTTAATGTGGATTTATGAATTTGCGATAGGTACTGAATGGAAAAGTCCAATATCATTTTGTCCGACCCGGGATTCGATCCCGAGACCTTAGCAAAGCATCCGTACTATAATACAACTGCGGCACCGAGGTAGTCACAAATTAACTGTATTAAAAATACTTTGAAGTATGAAACAACTTTTAAAGGAACAAGCAATCTACAAATTATCATTAGGTATTGGTAAACGCATTTACTATTTTGAATAAATGTTTAGATACCTATTAGACGCCGCGCCGCGCCGCGCCGTGACGCATCGCGTCGCTCGACATTTTTACCTCAAATTATTACATTACCTAATTATTATCAAGATTATAACTTCGTTATTAATTGTTCGTGTGAATTGCCAGATTTGCAGAATGATATTTTATTGTTATGAGTGTTATAAATCTAACCGTTGAACGTTTTTATTATATCTACTTATCTACTAAAATGGATCAACTACCTATATTAGAATGTGTGTTTTGATTTAAAAGAATGACACCACTTTAAAATTACGGAAATCATGTGTTATGTGTACCTAACTAATGCAATTGTGGTTGTTTGATTAGTGTCGTTTGCTTATGATGATAGTTTGAGCATAGAAAATATTGTTCTAATGAAATGTGATGATTAGTGCGTGATGTTTATGTTGGCGTTGGATGTCCACCTGCAAGGTGGACAGACGACTTGATAGACGTCACGGGAACACATTGGATGCAGGCAGCTTTCGACAGGTCCGTCTGGAAATCTTTAGGGGAGGCCTATGTTCAACAGTGGACTTTATGTGGCTGATGATGATAATGTTGTTTAGGTATGTGTCTTTTTGTAACGTCGGCGTAGCGTCGTCGCTGCTGGTCTAATTGTTGATTGAGTGATGTGGCACGACACAAAACCCTAGGTAGTTAAAGCGCCGACATCAGCTGTTCGGTTGCGGCGCGGCGCGCGGTGCGACGAACTACCCTTGCGCTCCGAGTGTGCATCACTTGTTCGTGTGCGTGAGCATAATATTATCAATGACTGTGTGCGATGTTGCCGCTCCGACGAATTCTAGTATAGTAGTAGTGACAAAAGGTGTGTAAAAATAAAATTACTATTTGAATATTTATTTTGTTTGAAAATTTTACTTTTTTGTTTTTGACCTTAGGTTAGACTAACTTATAGTAAACGGCTTCTTTCAAGATGACTTTCTCGCAGTTAAATTTAAGTCTAGGGTTACAAAATGACCCTGTATAATGCAGATGTCACCCACACTAGCTTATTATAAGCTAGTGTGCATGAGTGTGTTAGTCCATTTGTTTTATGGTGACCGAAGCGCGCAACTCAATGTAGACAAATAATTTATCAGATACTATGTAGTATAGTGTTACGTAAAACTATTGTATTTTTTTTTAATGCTTTTAATGACAAAACGAGCTTGTCGTTCGCCTGACGGTAAGCGATACGACCGCCCTCTTTGATTTTTTTGTTGAATATGGGTAAGATAAGAAATAAAAGTCCAAATAATTAATTTATTTTTTATTAGTCGGGTCAAAACTTACACAACGATCACTCAATAAATAAGAAATCGCTCGGTATAAAGTTCCCAGGAGTTGTCGCCCGCGCGACGCCGCTCGCCGCCGCACGTACCTACCTACCTACATGCAGCTCGACGCCACCGCTGACGACCCTTATCTTAGCAATGCGTTTGTACTGTGCACCAATAAAATAATTTAACAACTTTATAGCAAATCGTTACGGATAGATCAAAGGGAATACGGATAATGTCCATATTTTAAACGATTATCCAATAATA
>NW_023595577.1:0-2707 GCF_014839805.1 Manduca sexta | reverse complement strand
ACCTTTAATCTGGGTACGTTTTTCTTTCAACTGCGAGAACTAATCACTAACTAGACGTGAATTTAAATTCTTTACTTGTCAATACTTGTTTAGTTACCCAGATTAAAGGTGAAATAAAATGTATGAAAAGTTGACCTTAAGCTATAACCTTAAGTCTCATAATGCTTTGTAATTAAGCTGGCTATCAGTGGCGGCCTTAACTGATGTAAGGCCCGGGGCGGAGTAAAAAAAGTTCCCGGTATCAACAGTCCTATCTGTAGTAGTATCCTCTAAGGCACGGCGCGAGGCCCTGGGCAGTAGCCAGGTTCGCTTCCCCCCGGGCCGCTGGCTATAATATCCTTCAAACTGACACAACAGGGCATACCCAGTGCTGCTTGGTGGTGGAAAGACAAATACCCACCTACATAGCCTCTTGCATATGAGAGATTCACCGGTAGGTCCCTGTGCAAATTTTATCAAACTTAAACTGTGTAGAATGATTTCTTATGTTTACGCGAATGTTAGACATTGAATTAAAACTATTTTTTAGATTTTATCGTGGTTTTATATTACCATTTTTAAAGTTTCAATATCTACCTATTTACTTACTCCGTTAGCTCAGCGACCCGAAGTGTCTTGGCCTCCGAAACGAGAGTCCTCCAGCTGTCCCTGTCCTGCGCAACAAACAATTTATAATCAACTTACACTTTAAAATTATATATTTATTTATTTTTTGCTAAAACTGACTCATCTGTCAACCACAACCTTGTTCCCCCGTGACTATAAAGGCTGCAGTCTTCGAGACATCCAAAGAAAATTATTATATAAAAACCAATATCCCAAAAAAAATATTACTTCAATGTTCCACACAGAACTTTCACGTTGGCTATGAGTTTTGAATTTGCGAACCTTCATGTCGGCCGTTTTACATTTATTTTTAGAGGGACCCAGCATTTTTACATCAAAGAGACGCAAGCGTGGTTTGCACTAGCTTCGGCAAACAAGGCCACTTTCAAACATTGTAGACGCGTCATTCTATACGGACCAGGTTACCATTGTTCTTTGTTGTTTTTTGAATGGCACTTTCATATTTACACGAGGTTTTGTTGTTCTGTTAGGGTAGCAGCGTTAGTTTCTTTAACAAACAATTTAACTTGATTTTGTTATATTGTGTCATGTTTTTGTATAGCTTTGGTTTTGTAGTTGAATACTACATGTATTAATAATTTAAAATTTAATTTCGGTTAAATTTGAATAGTCGGCATTATTTTAGAAAACGGCTAGAATATATTTTTGGTATTACTATTACAATTAATATGAAATATTTATACTGAGACGAATAATATAATGTTATTAAATAGGTACCGTAATGTTCGTGTTTAGGAAGCGAGAGAAGTATGCCAGAATTGCGCAAGGTAGCAAAACAGAGGATTCGGTATGGATACAATAAAATGTCTATACGAGTTACGACGTAGGCGCCTGCGCGTGCTCCAGTCTCGAGTGTAGTCGCCATACCATGGCGGTGGACTGTGACATTTTCGAAGCGTCGATTCAACTCGATTGTTACCGGCTTCCCTTTTAGATTTATTTACTTTGTCAAAGTTTTATTTTCTGATAAATTGGCCGCGATATGTTAACTAAGGCAATCTTTATTTGCTTCGGGTTACGTTTTGAAAAATTTCACCTTTCGTCACTGATGCAAGGTGCACACGCACCTTGGTTCAGATGACCGGAATCCGTGGACGACGTGGTTACGTTCTTGTTACAATACTCTTAATTTGTTATTGTTTTACAAAATCGATTTGTATTGTTTTGTCTTTGATTCTCAAAATCAATTGACGCAAGCAACAAAGTAGTTATTAGTAAAACACCGATTAAAGTTAATCATTAAGAGAACTGTTCCAAATCGTTTTTTGACTCAGATCTTAAATCCTAGAATAGGTCTGGGTTATAAACATCTATTACGACGTATACAAATGACTGCAAAATCGAGAACTAAACTTACAATTCAGAATTTAATTAAAGCTAAGTGCTGTTCATTTGTTTACCTCGGGTGATGACCTCTCAACGGCATCTAATAGTGATTAAATTAGATAGGACCTCCGCCCTTTGTACCATCGATCTGTAGGGATAAGGGAATTTGGACTTAAGATGAATATTAAACCAGTTTTAGATGACCCTTGATTATGGAGCTTTGTGGAAAATAGGCTAAAGATATTAGGATAATATTTATTAATTTATCTTCCATATATATAAAATGAATCCCTATTTCCCTTGGTCACGCCATCACGCGTGAACGGCTGGACCGATTTCACTAAATTTATTTGTTGTGTTTGTTATTTTCAGAAGAAGGTTCTAATGAAAGAAAAAATTCAAAAAATTGCGTGGAAAATTTAAAAGTTTAAGAAAACTTAACGAAAATATTAATTTTATATAACTGTCAATTGTTTGCAATAACTGTCAGCGATTGATAGAATGCGCGCTGCGAATTCATAGTTAAGACGGGACAACGTCTGTCGGGTCAGCTAGTTATTTATAAATATTGTTAGAATAAAAATATTCTTGTGAGGGTATTTGTGATAATTTTTGCTATAAGAACACTGAGCGTTTGTCAGACCAAGGCAGTTCGCTGGACACCAATCTCCTTGAGTATCTAATGCTAAGGCAAAAAACACACAAAGTATTGAGTAAATAAAAAAAAGCCGCGATAGCCTAGTTGGTTGTGGAA
>NW_023595576.1:0-10331 GCF_014839805.1 Manduca sexta | reverse complement strand
TAACACCACAGCGCGATAGTTGTATGATCGAAATATATCAGTTGTGTTTTTGCGTTAGGTTTGCTTGAATCTACTTCTTAAATACATATATACAGCATCACACCTTTTCCCCTTTTCAGGGGTAGGCAGAGGTGTAACATTTCAGCGCGATAGTCGTACTGCGAGCGAAACACATTAGTTGTGTTTTGTGTTGGGTTTATTTGCCTCTACTTCTTACATACATACATATATATAGCATAACACCTTTTCCCCTTTTCAGGGGTAGGCAGAGGTGTAACACCACAGCGCGATAGTTGTACTGTGAGCCAAATATATCAGTTGTGTTTTCGCGTTAGGTTTAATTGAATCTACTTCTTACATACATATATATATATAGCATCACACCTTTTCCCCTTTTCAGTGGTACTCAGAGGTGTAACTCCTCAGCGCGATAGTCGTATCGTGAGCGAAACACAACTATGCCATTGAGACGGTCTATTTTATACTAACACAAAAAAGCAAAAATAAAAATAATTTTAACAAAAATTAAACCGCCTTCAAAACCACTCAAAACCAAAAATAATTTCACATAACAGATATATATTGGATATCAATTTTGGAGTCGGTGCCTAATTAAAATTGCTAGTTAAGCTAGATAAATACATTAACAAATATACGAAAACAATGTGCTGCCAGCGTAAAAAGTCAGCAAGTCAGATCGTCACCGGAGATGAACGCACCGCCAAGTCGCAGCACAGCAAATGGAAGCTATTAAGGAAATATTTAAATTTGTGAACTGTACACTATCCAAATTCTTCCCCTGTTACATATAGCTGGTCAAATGTGGGTATACTACACTCTGCCCTGCCCCGAAAACAGAGGAAAGAAAATGATGAAACACCATACATGTGCTTAGTATTACACCTTTCACTGTGTATGTTTGTTAGTAGAAACGCGAACCTACTCCTTTTAATTCATTTGAAAGTAATGTAGCTCATAGATGGACTATGCAACAAATATAGCTAACTAGCAATTTTAATTAGGCACCGACTCCAAAATTGATATCCAATATATATCTGTTATGTGAAATTATTTTTTGGTTTTGAGTGGTTTTTGAAGGCGGTTTAATTTTTTGTTAAAATTATTTTTATTATATTCATTTGTTGATTTTTTAATCGAACCCATTGGAATCGATTTCGATCGATATTCGAATATTCAATTATTTTAGGACAACGTGACTATACTGCTAGTGGTGTTGCAATACAGTTTATATTATAAATAGCTTTTATTCGTGGCTTCGCCTACCAGTAAAGGTTTTTTCTGGGATATAAGTCCAGCTATATTCTTTTCCAGGTGAAAGTAGTCTATGTTCTTCCCAGGGTCTCAAACTAGATCCGTACCAATCTTCTGTAATTTTTGAATTCATCATGTCTAGAGAGACAAACAGACGCGGCGGAGGATTTGTTTTAAAATATATAAAGATATAAAGTCGAACACAAAGATACTTCATCTTTAACTAATTTTCACTGTTTTACGATAAGATCGGGTATAAAATGTTTATAATATAGACCAGAATATTTTCATCATTAATAAATTACATTATAAATTGATTATTACGTAATTGGCTTATCTATTGTGTTAATTTCGTTTGTTTGTTTTTGATAGCTTTGATCCATCCAAATATAATAAAAAAAAAACATTATCAAATCGATAAAATCGATTTATCAAATAATCGATTTGAATTGAGAACAAATATTAACCAACCCTAATGTTTGCCAATTGCCATACATAGGCACTTAACCGTTGAGCCCTGTACCTACAATAATTCATGAGACAGCATGTCTTTTGTTCGTTTAAAGTAAAATTAATTTAACCTACCCATTGTTCTGTAATGAGAACGCGCGCTACTCTTTCGGAGAAGCCATTGTGTTTTACTATGAACAATAATTAATCACTTACATGTATTCTGAATATTAATTTATCATCACGCCTTATACCCTTTTTGAGGTAGGCAGAGGTGTTGTAACACTTACGAGTTACGTTAGGTCCCTCGTCATACGGGGCGAGTCGATTAGCAAATCTGGACCTAATTCCTAAATCCGAACTGATGCTGCGCAAATTAAAATATTTTCTACCGACCCAGGGATCAAACGTGAGACCTCAGCACGCTAATTGTACCATATTAAAATTATGTATAAAATATATATAATTAAATATGTAAAACAGGATCCCAGGCTTGTGTAAACTTCCAACCATCTTCTCTATTGAAATTAGTATGTTTTCATTTTCAATAGCCTCCCGAATTATTCTAGGTTTGAATCGGTGTTCCTTTGCGAGGATTTGTGGCTTGTCTAGTTGCAGATAATGATTGGAGCCTTCCTTCAGCAACTGCAGACTTCATAGAGCGTCGTTGTTTCATGTCAGTCAATTATGAATATTAATGCTGTGTTTATTAGCCGTCGATAAACCAGGAGAACATAAATTAATATGAGTTTGATTATTATAAATAAATATTAATGCTTATTTTACAGGCTGTCAATATACCAGAGGCGTAAAATCGTAACACCAAAAGAAAACAAAAAAAATTGTATGTGAATAAAATATATAAGTTATAGACTAATCGCTAGTATAAATATCACCGCAATAGACATTATTGATTTTTTATTAGCGTAAACGATTCTAAAAAAACGTCTAGGCTGCGGCCTCAGGACATAAATTAATAATAAGGTTGGTTATTAAGTATTAATGCTATATTTTATAGGGCGTCGATATAACATACACACATCATCACGCATTTATCCCGAAGGGGTCTGCAGATGCGCAACCAGGGCACCCACCTTTTTGTTAAGTGTGTTCCGTCCCATGATGTGATAGGGGCGAACCTATCATCATATTGGTCACAAATTTCCAAAGTCTCCGGGCTGATAATGAGCACAAAACCCAAATATCACTTTGTCTAACCCAGCATATACCAGGAGAGCATAAATTAATAGAAGATTGATTAATAATGCTTTTATGTTTGAGTTGTAATCCAGTTGTAAGTGTATTTCAGTATCAATCATATGAAAAGGGTTGACACCTACCACTGATTAATTGCCTATGTGAATAAATGACATTCACGGTTTTGGAGTGAAATCACCGGAATTATGACTGAGATGAGAGCATGCGCAGTGCCTTACATTTTATAATTTAAAGTTTCAAAATCTGACGAGTGACGACTTTAAAGTCTATTGATAATAAAATACAGTTTTTTTTGTGAATTTTGATTTTAATACCGAAGAGGCACGTTGGTGAAGAAACGAGAAAGTAGGGTGAATATAGTAGAACTCGGTTATAACGAAATCGTTTATTACGACGTGTCGGTTACAATATAAATGTCTGTAGTTATATAAGCGACTTAATTTAAGTAATAATTAAATATTCTCATGTACCTTGATTTGTCATAACCGCAACTATGTTCGCCTATGTGATGAATAAAGCATTTTATTTTGTTTTTAATGAATAAATATCGATGGCCCGGAAAACATATAAGATAAAATAATACTTATAACAACTACTGAATATTTAGTTAATAGTGTTGTATACACCTGTAATGATTTGTCACCTAGAATAAGTACCTTATATTGTGGATCTTTCATATGTATTTTTTGTGATAAATCATTGGTGGGTCTATTAATAAATAAATAAATATAGCGTTAGTCAGATGACGCTTTCAATTTTGTTACAACCGGTTTTCACTGCACATTGAATATTTCCAACCGCCCATTAAAAAATAGCAGATGCAGTTTTGTATTACAAAGTACTGCGCTGTAGTATCTTCAATTTGAGACATAGCTTAGTTAATTCTACGCAAATAAATGAAATCATAGCGTCTGTGGTTCAGAAATAAATGCTTTCTCCTAATTTCAAATCGTTAGTTGGCAGACTAATTGATTAAAGCGGCATTTTTTCGGAACATTGAGACTAGGTTCAAAAACAATGAATAATGTGCCAATTATGTTCCAATTATGTATAAAACACAATGTCGCGGTAATGTGGAAAATAGTTTTATTTCAATGTCTAACAATCGCATAAACATAAAAAAACAGTTCTGTTATTATTAAATTTTATAATATGTTATTATCTATTGTAATTTAATCACAGGTTTTTCTTAATATTTCTTCACGAAATGATGTTATGAAGAGTTTAAAATCATAGGGGTCTTCAAGAGCTCCATTGCCTCATAATAAGGGATAAAATGATTTTCAACAAGGATATCGGAGAGTGTCAGTTGTTTTGATAACAAACTGGAGAATTAAACGTCTCAAACCAGCGGATTAGACAATTGTTTTACTTTAGTAGGGATTTATGGAATATGATTGAGGAAGTAATACATTTATATCTATACTATTATGAAGTTACAGGCATGACTGTACCTCCAAATTTCACGGACCTTCTACCCATAGTAAATCTTTTACATGATGTAACTTTACAATTTAGACAAACACTAAATTACTTTTAATTAGTATTTTCATACAATAGTAGTTTCATATTATCTATGGTTTATTCTATCTAAACAGTTATATAAAGCTGAAGAGTTCGTTTTTTAAACGCGCTAATCTTAGGAACTTCTGGTTCGAATTGATAAATTATTTTAGTGCTGTAAATATGTTTAAACTAACTTAGTTCTCGTCGGCATGTAAATTGTATAGTTACATCATGTGAATGTTCATCATCATCATCATCATCAAGCCCGTTGCAGTCCACTGCTGCACATAAGCCCGCCAAATTTAGGATATGCAGTTACAACTCTGCCTAGTCCTTTAGGACAGAGGAGTGAGTTTATTTTTCTGAAAAATACTTACTATTTATGAGATAAATTGAATCTCATATCTAAGTGTTATCTCGTAAACAATTCCAAGAGATGGCTCCATAAAATATAAAGATGGTTTCAAGAACCCAGCTGAATAAAGTTCGATCGGTACTCAACATGTGGACAGAGGGATTTCGCGGAAATTTGCTTCTCATGATTTACTTATTGCGGCGAACTGAGGGCATGACTTATTGGCTGATTAATATTATGTTTTTTATTTATATTAAAGCTGATTCTTCAAACACCAGAGCAAAGCTATCGATCAAATAAAATATTAGGGAAATATTTAAGTCGAAACCATTGACGTATATTCTACCGGCAAATAATTTTACTAATTTGACTATTCGTTTTATTTAGATCCAGGTTTACCCTTAGACTTGAGTTCTTACATTATGAACGTCTTGTACACAACCACACGCAGTCAATGTTGAAACCATACTAAAACAAGTGTACGGATTGCAGTACAGTTCATTCGAACATAGTGAGTGTTTGGAATGCCAAATCTAGTTTATGGTACATAATATATGTATATCGATGGTCGAAATAATGTTTTGTAAATTATTATATAAGTAAATATTTTTTATTTGTGTATGTTGGCAGCTCTGTCTGCTTTTCTGGAATAAATTACCTATATAACTAAATTAATCTAGGTTTGTATGCTTGTTGATTTGGTCTATCAAATTGACTACATTCAAATTCCAAGACTTGTCAATATTAATATCAGCCCTGTATTAAATAATGTCCCACTGCTGGGCACGAGCCTCCCCTACTAATGAGAGGGATATTAGGCCTTAATCCCCCAAGTTGGCCCACTGCGGATTGGTAAACTTCACACATCCTCAAATTTCCTTAAAGAACTCCTCACGTATGCAGGTTTCCTCACGATGTTTTCCTTCACCGGTAAAACAAGCGATAATTCACAAAGAATACACATCATTTTAAGTCAGAGATGCGTCTGGGTTTTGAACCTGCGGACATCTCGTCTGTTCTTCGTCTAACTAAGCTATCGCCGTTTGGAAGGTCAATGCCCCATGGTAAAACAGTATTCCGCCCTTAATCTTTCTAAGGTTTGCATTAACTTGCGGACTATTGACGCGGCGTTTTTCCTATCTCAATAGTTAATCTTAATTACTAGAAGAGGGGTTTGGTACTGCGTTAAACGGCCGATATGGCTGAGATTGTGTTGTTAGTGTCCAAATGTGGTTCAATGATCCCTAACTTATGCTGTAATGGCTTTAAAAATTGTCTGAGAGTTGTTGACTACCTTAGTCTTAACGATGGACTAGTTAATGATTTCTTATGTTTACGCGAATTAGACATTAATTATTTTTTTTGGATTCTGTCGTAGCTTTTATATTTTTATTTTCTTCCCACGTTTCGAAGACTTAGCAGCCTTCGTGGTGACGGAGCGGACTGAGGTGTTGGTCATCCGTGAAGTCAAAGTTAAGTTTAAGTTTAATTTTAATGGACAGACTGTGTTTTTATAATTGGAGGCTTCAGTATTACGTAAGTAGATTTTTTGTATTTTAATCCCCCTTGTCAGCAAAAGAACGTAAGTAGCAAAAGTAAATGTATATACTTCATGGTTGTTCACATTGAGGCCTATGAGGGCTCGCGGACATTTCCAGGCCGAGAACCCTCCTCCCATCCTAAGAGGGATTTTTCTCCTTCCCCACTCTTCCTTCCCAGATATCCTCTCCCAACTCTCCTCCAGGTCTGCAGTTGCTAAGCCAGGGTATTTCAGTATCCCATTTGCAAATTACAATTTTAAATCATTTTCAAAATTGATTTACTAATTCCTGAGATTAGCGCATTCAAGTAAACAAACACTTCAGCTTTATATTTTAGTATAGTTTAATATTACCATCATAGAGGAGTGGCAGTGTTGTAAAGCATGCCACCGACACCTAAAGTGATGACCACGACCGCTCTGTCAAGAGTGATACCGTCAAAGAAGAAGATGGGATTCAATATTATAAACTAACTTTTGTTCGGGCGCTCTGCCTACGCGCGTATTTTCTCGAGATAAAAAGCTGTGCTGTGCTCTGCCCAAGTGCTATTCCAGTCTATAATCTATATCTATGCCAAATTTCATTCAGTTCCGTCCACCCGTTTCGGCGTCATTAAGTAACAAACATACAAGCTTTCGTTTTAATAATATTAGTGTAGATACGAAAGTTAATGAAGATGTATGGATGTTAGAAATAAACGCAAAAACCGCTGAATCTATTTGGATAAAGTTTAGCACATAAATAACAACAGTAAAATCCTAGGACATTATTTGAAACTGTCAGAAAATCCATGTAGTGTTGCCTGACTCGCAAATCGAACCTAGGAGGTCCTGATCCTCAAACTACACTACACTGCCACTGAACCAAGGGGACAAATAGACCAAACACATCACCCTTTTATCCCCGAAGAAGAGGCAGTGCTCCTTCCCACTTTTCACCAAGTGGCGGTCTTTGCCCCAGGCAGATGCTCTGTTTGAACCCCCCCTAAGGCCGCCATTGTCTCGCCATGTTTAAAACCCCGATATTAAAGATTTTAATCATTGATCAATGAAATCAATGTTGTGTCTCTTAAAATATTTTTTAGTAAGATAGAGTGCCGAGACGAATGTACGCAAATTCAAAAACTAAGGTGCCCACCTTTGACATTTTAAAATGATTTGTGTATTCTTTGTGAAATATCGCTTGGTTTAATAGTGATGGAAAACATCGCGAGGAAACCTGCATACCTGAGAAGATCTCTATAGGAATTTTGGTGGTATGTGGAATCTCCCAATCCGCATTAGACCAGTGTGGTGGACGAAGGCCTAATCCCTTAGTAGTAGAGGAGGACCGTACCTAGGAATGAGACAGTATATATATAATACAGGACTGATATAAGAAAGAGTGAAATATATGATTAGCTAAAAACTGTTTTTGAGTAGTAACGAAGTTAATCCTGGTACGGAATATAATGTTTTTCCAAAAACTACGGTCGTAAAGTTAGTTCTACTAACTCCAATAAAAATAAACCAGTAGAGTGTTACAGAAATCACAGAACACTTTCCTAAATGTATTAATGGTCGTTGACGCATAACAAAAAGCCTCGCGGAGGGCTAATGTGCCTTTGTGAGGGAAGGAGGGTGGCTCGGGCGGTCACTCACCTAACCACAAACATAAGTCGTAAAACTTTTACTTATATGAAATTTTAACACACCCTAAATGAGAAAGTTTGTGAAAATGTTTTACCAGAAACTACTAAACGGATTTGAATGAAATTAGGCGAATTATAGATTACTTTTTATACTCGTGGTACGTCTCTCATATGTGAGAGTCCGCCTGGGTACCACCGCAATGTCTATTTCTGCCGCCAAGCAGTAGTGTGTAGTCACTGTTGTGTTCCGGTTAGAAGAACTTTGTAGCCATGTAACAAGTGTAACTACTGGACATAATAAGACTTAACATCTCATGTCTCAAGATGGCGAGCGCAGTGGAATACCAAACAATACCTCGTAATTCAAGGTATTGGATGGTGTTCAGTTGAACGGCAAGCTCGTCTCGTCATTCAAAACAATAAAAATGTCAAGGCCGTCAGATAGGTGACCATTCAGCACGATGCTGTACCGCATTTTATTAAATATTTTATCTCCTACAATAGTACCGGTGCACTACGCTGCCGTGGCAATCAGAAGGCAGTAAGTCAAAGGCGCACAATTTCATTACTGATTTGGAATGGTTAAACGAACTTTCTTTCTATCTATGTTTCCTACATCTACCTCTATATATATAAAACAAAGTTCCTTTTCTGTCTGTCAGTATGTTATCGATTTTCTCAAAATCTACTGAATAGATTTTACGAAATTTCTTATGGAGATCACTTAAGATCCTGGGAAGGTTATATGCTACTTCCTATACCGGAAAAATATGTAGCAAGACTTTTATTCCGGAAAACTCCTTCAGGCAGACGAGGCCGCGAGCTAAAGCTAGTAAGTTTTAAATGCATTTACTCATTTGATAAACAGCAATAAGAACGATAAGATCATTTAGTTCCCATGTAATTTAAAACCGCCTTTTCTGACTTACTGCCGTCTCTCGGCACGGTTAGCTGGACTCGTGGAAAATATATTGAACTAGCTTACGGCCAGGCTTTCAGCCGACGCGCAGAGCTCTTGTTACACTGGTGGATTTGCACGCTCTTTAAAGTCCAGAGTAAATTGACTCTCCCGTTTTCAAAGCCTTTTCAACCCATTTAGAGTTGAAGCAAACACGAAATTTTCCGACGTGTGGGTTTCTTTAGTAAACGTGATTTAGTTAATGCTTTTAGAATTGTGTGGTAAAGATTTGTTTTTGCAGAATATTTTTAATCAGACAATATTTGCTGGTGGTAGGATATAGGTACTATATCAGGCCGGATACCGACCACCGTACACAGGGTGTTAAAACTCGCCACAGTGGTCCACGTAAGTGTGTCGCGTTCGAGGATCAGCCTATGTATATTCGGTTTTAACAGGCCGAATTGTTTAAGTAGGTAAGAACTTAGGTCTTAATATTTTAAAATTTTATTTAATGTTTGCACCTCTATTATTTTTTTAAATCATTAGACCAAGGAAGTATTCAGAATTATTAGACTTCGACGCTATACTTATCAAACATAGTACAAAAGACGTTTAATCCTTACTCCCTTGCCAATATTATTTTCTATAAAGCTGTATTTATAAGTTATTTGTGCAACAGAACGTTATTTGATTTCTGTCTGTGTAAATATTGGTTCGAGATTTTATTTCACATTTTACTTACGATAAAATTCTATTTGCCGAAAATGAAAAGCACTATTTTCTATGTTAAGGTTAGAAAAATAAAAGAGGTTTCATTTGGACGTTTACGTTGGTACTTAAGCGTTATTTTTTAATAACTTCAAAGGAGGTTGTTAAATTCTATTTTAATCTAATTTAAAAAAGAATGAGGCTCTTAATTCCACTTTCTTTTTATTGATGTAGTCTGCCGCGCTACGCATAAGCGGTATGTTAGGGAAACCTTATTTCGAGATAATCGAACTCTTGTAAATATAAGTTGTTTTATAGTTTTGTATGTAAACCTGAAATAGGGAAACTCTTTTAAGTTTTTTTTTTAAAAGTTCTAAACAAGATACCGTTATTTAGGTAAGTTCATTGGATGGGTATTTCTTTAAGCTATCTGATGACTTAAAAATCAAGCTTTTTTTTGAGATACCGCTTTTGAGCTTAGCACGGCATAACTTAGAGCAATATTTTTACCACGTTGTCTCAAATGCACTCCAATCTCACCTAAACCTCAATATTCAATTTCATTTTATAAGTAACTGTATCCATTTAAGTTAAATTAACACAAAACGTTAAAACAAACACGACCCGTGTCTTAAAAGATTACTATTGCCACTGGTAGTGACGGGCCGCAACCCATTTCCTTGTTAATAGTTTATATTGTTAGTCTGAACAAGGATTGTTTTTACTATTGTGTGGTGGAGCGAATTACAC
>NW_023595575.1:0-4000 GCF_014839805.1 Manduca sexta | reverse complement strand
GACAGTCGCTGCGAGATTCGACAGAACGAAATGACACGCGATTTATATTTGCAACTTACCAATACGTGACTTGAAATGAAAGATTACTTTAAACGCCATTACCTACGGAGATTATTTTTCGCTCCATTAATTTTAATGTGAGAATTGATTAATTCGTTCTCTATAATCATTTCTTATGTTTATGCGAATGTTAGACATTGAAATATTTTTTTACGGATTTTATCACAGTTTTTTATATTATATTGTTTCCCTACGTTCTGTAATCAGATTATGCAGTGTTTAGAAATCAGAACAATAGTATAATAACGTCTATAACAATTATGTAGAGTTCAAATTCTGTTGCGAATGAATCGTAGAGTAATAAACAAAATGTGTTTTATATTATGTAGACATATTATAATGTCGTGTGATCGAAAATGCTCCGTTCCTAACATGGCCTATTACTAACGTTAATTGATTTATTTTTTATGTTATCTGTAAAAACATACTACTATTTTTGTTAGTTCTTTTATTAAATTTAGATTTAATCTAAGTTTCTTTTTATATCTTTCCAAAAAAACGGTTTTATAAAGATTTTAAAATTAATTTGGCTGTTATAGGTTACCTTGCCTTATTACTGATATTATCTATCGCATGAAGAAATATTATCTTACACGTATAAGTGATGTTCTGTAGGATGTCTACTATTATACTATACGAAAAATCTTTAAAAAAAACCTAATATTTTTTCTTACAAGAAAGAAATGCAAACGCGACCCGCAACCATAGTTCATATATATAGTTACCATCAGAAGGCCTACTTAACATCCTTCTATTGTTGGAAAAAATATTTTATTATCAATAAGAATAAAGTACATTACTTAATACATACGACACAGTACTTATATCTTATTGGCGTCTGTTCTAACACAAAACATATATAACTAGAATATACATATATTACAGGATGTTTTATTGATATTTCATACATAGAGGTTTAACTGAACATATTTAGTAATTTGAACATAATTACAGAAACAATAACTAATAGATAAAATATTGTTATGTTTAAAGTAATTCGCACTCGTTACTTATGAACGTAGTACATTTAAATTGCATATCTAAATCATATTTATGCAATTTACTATCAAATATCAACCAATAAACACATTACAATCTTTGCAATTACTACTTATTTATTGTACCAATAAAACTATTTCCATATAAATAGTTTATTCATTCGGTTTACAGCAATTCTTTTCAATAGTGTTGAATGCACATGTCAATGACCTTAGGCTGGCGGCACACTGACCGAAAATAAATAGTCGAAACGTGCTCCACTAATATGTGGCCTTTATTACAACAGACAACGCCTCCTCGCTAAACAATAAAGGTTCTAGCACACGAATTTATTAAATTGTTTCTCTACTAAACCCATATAAAAATATTACGTTTCTAAATTAAACTGACACAGTAGAAACTTTTAAAGCATTATTTTTGGAGAGTAAATGTATTCTGCAAATATACTGCATATAAATCTTTCGACTGTAAAACAGGTTCTGAAGAATATTGATTACATTATTACATACATAGATAAAGGTATCACGCCAAAAAATAACAAATAAGTCGGGTTAAAATAAAACAATAAGTTGTTTGTACTATTATCAGTTTGTACTATTAGTTTAAGTATAAACTACGATAAAATTTATTATTTTTTGTACTATAATTTGTATTAGTCATATTTCGGGATCGTATCATCATTACTAATATAAGACAACAGATTTTGATATTGTCGTTAAGTCATGCTTATATTAAGTTTATAAATAGACGGGAAACCCAAACAAATCGGTGTGCGACGCGGCAACCGCCCTTGAACTGCGCTCCGGAGGCTCTCTCGGAGTGCCGGAGGCTGCATGCGCGGCGCGGGGGCGGGGCCCGGCCGGCCAATCAGCGCCCCTTCACATTTTTCAGCCCCCGCCCGCGCGGCCGGACGCTGCCCAAAAACAAAAGGATCAAAGTCGGCGAAACCTATCTCTTTCTTTGTGAGGCCGGCAAACGGGCATCGATGAGAGGATAGATACAGTGTGTCGCGCGGGCGCGAATCGATACGCGGGCCCCGCGGCCCGGGCCGGCGCTCCGCCCGCGCCCCGGCTCCGAGCGGCGCCCCACGAGCCCGCGCCCCACGCACCCCACGCGCCCCTCGCCGGCCATTTGCACCCGTGTTTACTATTATTATTTTATTGAACGGACGCGCACATTCGCTGCTCACCGCTCGACGCTCTTCGCTCTCCGCTCACCGCTCTCCGTGGGCCATTTAAACGAATATTTACAAATCATAAGCTTCCGATTTGGAGCAATTAGGCGCCTATCTTACAACCTCTTTACGGGCTCGTTACCGACCTGAGTGGCCTTCCTACAATTAAATGCCAACTTGTAATGTACGCTCCGTACATTGTATACAATTAGACTATCAATTAAGAAACAAATTAAAATATAAAAACTGGCTGAAATATTATTATGAATTTGTAACTTCATTAAACAAGTTTTTAAAAACCATAACCTCCTTCTACTTAAACTGCTTACATATTATTCGAGAATTATTTTAATCATGAGACACTGCCTTCGAGCATTATAATGACAAAATATATAAACAACCATATCATATTAATTCCTTTATACTATTCATATTTTGCCATGGTATGCAATAAAATTTAAAAAAAATAGTTAACAAATGTCATTTGAACGACACATAATCTGAAATGCTAAACTACAATCAAACTGACACCAAATAATTATAAAGAAAGTTGCTTGTATAATAAATAAATACTGGAATGTAATGACAATCGTGTCATTAGATTCCAGTGTTTATTGTAATATTAAAAAATTTTGCATATCAATTTATTCAGAATAGACAAAACCGTTTTTATTTTCATTAAATCACTTTACCGTGACAATTATTTAGTTATTTTTATTAAGTTCATTATAGGAAGTTAATCGTTCAAGAGAATTTTAGACTAAATCTTTTATTAATAATATTTTATTATTAATGTGTTTATTTATACCCAAATAACAAATATTAGGAAAAGATATGTCTGTGTATAGAAAACTATACAGGTATGTAGTAATAAAATAAGAACTTATTTAGTAATAGGCATCGATATATATGTACCTACTACGTACTAGATTTGTCGTTCCGAACATTCACTGTGTTCAACTGAATTGAACTGCAATCCATGCAAACTGACTTTAGTATGGTCAATATTGACTGCTTGTGGTTGTTTGCATTGGCGCTCATGATATAAGAACTCGAGTCTAAATGTAAACCTGGATTTGAATAAAAAATATTAGTCAAATAAGTAAAATTATTTGTTGTTTCAAGTAAATAAATAGGTTATAACAGTGACGTTTTGGTTGCCATTTTAGTTCAGATTTTGAACAAATAGTTTATATGGACGTTCGTGTCTATATAATATACGTCAATGGTAATAAGTATTATGATTCTACGTCACAACAAACCTGTATTATTAGTCTTTTTTTTGTCAATAATATGAATTGCTCGCATAAAGCTCTAACAGGAGTGATAAAATTATCTTAAAAGAAAATAACAAGAGTTTTTGAAGCATCGCTATTTCAAAAAAATAATATATTAATTTGAATCATAAAACTTGTTAGTAGTAAAAAACGCTATTAGGTCATAATGAATTAGAATACATAGTTCTAATTAAATATTATTGCACAATTCGTTTTTCAGTTACAATAATATTTAGTTGGTAATAGTAAATTATACTCAACATATAGTATTGACATGGTATCTACTAGCAAAGACTTTGTGTTAACATGTTGACAACGAATCCTAACGTGATAATGATCTGAAGCGAAGTTATGTATGGCATAACGCGGCAGACGTGTAAGCATGAACCGGAACAAAATAAAATAACAATTTCTTAATTTTTTGCAAAATGACAATGGTAATATTTATTTTTATTAAATGTACATTCATTTGCATCTGTAAAATGTTATA
>NW_023595574.1:0-17097 GCF_014839805.1 Manduca sexta | reverse complement strand
ACGCTACATATGCTTGAAGACTTAAATAAAAATAAACACACATCACGCATTTATCCCCGAAGGGATATGCAAAGGCGCAACTAGGGCACCCACTTTTCGCCAATTGTGTTCCGTCCCATGATGTGATAGGAGTGAGCCTAATATTGGGCACAAATTCCAGACTCCGGGCTGATACTTAAGAGAAAGACTCAAATAAAGACTTTTCTATAGATTATATTGTTATTGATAGAAAATATTCCGCTAAACAACTCATTATAAAAATATAATGATATTAAACAATTTTACGGATATTTTTGCGGAATATGTCTCGCTAGGTGGGCGAAGTGGCGACGGGCAGCTGCCCATCTTTATTGTCCACATCATTTCGCGATCTCATTTGCTAGTTACGCAAAGTTAAATGTCCAAGGACTTCCTGCGTAACTACTCCGGACGTACGACCCGTATTCGGAGAACTTCACTTACAAAATCAAGTTTATTTTATAGTTCTACGTAGTATACAGGTCTTTATAGGGATTCTTAAAATAAATTACATAATAGTTATAATTTCGGCTTACATAACACCGTATTATGTTGCAGCAATATAAAAAAAAATATTACTGTAAACATTTTCCCGAAATAATTGATAGTAAACACAATTAATCTGTGATTAAAATTATTAAAGAAATTAAAAACCACTTTTCGTGCAATTACGGTTTCTTCGGATTGTTGACGCCATTGCTGTGTTGGCTCAACTCTCATTCAAACCACAAAAACACGAATAACTGCATAAAATGAACCTTAAACCGTCCGATTGCAAACAAATAGCAAAACCCTGAACGGAATTCGAAATGAGTGCACGTCTAAATAACTCCATTGTGGAGGTTAACGTAAACAAAATAGTTTTTCATTTCCAGCAGTCGATCTCCTAGCTGATTTTATTTAATCCGCTTTAAGAACATAGTACAATTTTACACCTAGGAATTAAAAATACGACTAAGTACAAGTGCCTTTGCCTTTGTTTACCGCCCAGCAATATACATTAAAAAGCGACGATAGCCTAGTTGGGTATGGAACGGTCTGCCGAGACGAATGTCCGCAGGTTCAAATCCCTCGGACACACACCTCTGACTTTTCTAAAAAAATCATGTGTGTATTCTTTGTGAATTTACCGTTCGCTTTAACGGTGAAGGAAAACATCGTGAGGAAACCTGCACATCTGAGAAGTTCTCTATAGGGAATTTCGAAGGTGTGTGTAGTCTACCCATCCGCACTAGGCCAGCGTGGTGGACTAAGGCCTAATCCCTCTCAGTAGTAGAGGAGGCCTGTGCTCAGCAGTGGGCAAGCAATCAGGTAAAAATCTGAAAACAATACCAATATTTTCCATATATATTCTAAAGATCTACCGTTAAGTAATTTTTTTTCTACTCCACTCAAACATTATGCGATCAATTCACTTATAACAAAAGGACCGACAATCTTCGAAGAAATTCACACGTAAACATTTGAGGATTAATGTTCCGGGCGCACCTCCCCTTTACCGGGATGGGTTGATTGACTCCCACCCCATCTCCTCTCATGCGGTGAGACACCGGCACATACTTCAATAATATAAGGTCGCATCAAAACTTTATTGTAAAGGGGCAGTTGGGGAAATTTGGACGTCAACTCGCTCGCTTCGGGATAATGGGCGGATTAACTGTTGAATTTGTTTGCAACTCTGTTAATTTAGCGTGTTATATCACAATACTCTTCCGGGGGAGGCGGGGTTGGAACCTACTTATAACTTCAATCCCGTATCGTAGTATTTTGACTAGTATAGTTCGGCAGAGTAACTTCGGTTATTTAATGGCAGGACTTGTGCCCGGCCAGAAAACTTCTTTCAATTGTTTAACAAAACTTACTAAAATTAAGTTTATTAACGCTATTGTTCTTTTAAACAGTTACTCGGAACAGATGTGATGAGTTTAACTTTTTAAACACTTTTGTCTGAGTTAAAGTGTCTTAGTTCCCGTGAAAGAGTAATTGCTTTTGGGATTTTTAAATGCGACAAATTTACTTTTTTGTGCTGGCTTTGCCGTGTGACTTGACTGAATCTGACGATAAATATAATGAAGACCGTCTAGAAAATTTCCGGCGTTAGCCAGGTTAACAAATATTATCATAAACATTTACGTGTATGCTTAAATATAGAGTGCTTATACGCTTTACTTTACTAAACTAATAGGTCAATAATATCGCAACATATTACTATGAACATGACCCCTACATAACCACAACCAATTCTATTTCCCGAATATCAAATATTAACGCACTGTCACCCACCCCCGCCCTCCTCCCGCAGTCCCCGCGAGCACGTCGTCTGCTTCCGTCTGTCCAGTTAATCCCTTCGGTCCCCAGCAGCGACACCGTCCCAGAGCCGTGACTGTCAATATTTGATGACGTCTCAATATTGTGACGTCACGTCTCAGAGACGTGCCACTTTGCTAAATGTGCGTTTGTATAATTACCTTATAATATAAATACACCAATTATGAAGCGGCGATAGCCTAGTTGGGAGTGGAACGGACTGCCAAGACGAATGTCCGCAGGTTCAAATCCCAAGGCCACACACCACTGACTTTTCTAAAAATATGTGTATTCTTTGTGAATTATCGCTAGCTTTAACGGTGAAGGAAAACATCGTAAGAAAACCGGCATACCTGAGAAGTTCTCTATAGGAGTTTTGAGGGTGTGTGAATTAGTCCCTCTCACTAGTAAAGGAGGCCCGTGCCTAACAGTAAGACAGTATATAATACACGACTAATATTATGTTATTATAAATATACCAGCCCTATATTATTTACTGTCCCACTGCTCGATCTATTACTGAGAGGGTTGGTCCTTAGACTACCATGCTAGCTTAGTATAAGTTGGTAGACGTTATACACGTTGAAAATGATTATGAAGAATTCTTTAGTATAGAATGTGTCCCATTACCATTCTTCTACATAAAATTAATTTATACATAGCATAGCGTACAAAATTGGAAAGATAAAAATTCGAAAAAATCGCGTACCTGCATTAGAGTACGACTGAAGATGCTCAGGTCTCGGGAGCGTTCTCGGCGTCAGGCAAAGCCATATTGGGTTTTTCTACTCAATGTCAGCATGGAGTTTGCAATTTTCGTCCGATATGGTGAGAGACTCGCCTCCTATCATGGTACGGAATACGCACGACGAAAAGTGCACATCTGCTTACCCATTTTAGGATAAAAGGCGTGAGTGTATGCGGGTGTAAATAGAAAGACAAGGGTAATTATGAACGTGGCAGATCGTTCCAACAGTTTTTCGTCATTCACCCGCCACCTTCTCCGATGTGGAATTTTCACTGTTATGCAGTTCTTGTTTGCAGGGATATGGATGGGAAGGATGATTAAGCGATATTAAAAGGGAAGGTAGGCAGGTCAATTCGTACCGTAAACGGTCTCCAAAAGATCAAATTGTAGGCGAATATTGTAAGCAAATCTGGCCTGGAAATTAAACCTGACAGACCAATTCCGCAAAAAATAGACTAAAGAACGATCTAAATTAATTCAGTTATCCTAAAATATATTTGCTTATTACAAAATTATAAAGCCTTAAATTAGTTTAATGCTTATCGATTTACATTAAAATTAAGTTGAATTAATGAGATGTTTTAAAGCAGGTTAAGGAGGTTCAAGGCTCTTGCGTTAGTGTGGCGTAATTTGTAAGCTTACGACTTAAATAAAAATTCCTCAAATGGTTATATCTATACACTTTAAAACTTTTTTGATAGATGCCATTTCTACTCTGGAGTAATTCATTTTTGATCATCATACTATTTTCCAATGGCGGAGGATGAAATTTTCCGAAAGGGAATCTGACAAAGCATAATATAGTTACCAATATACATAAATGCAGTCTTCAAAATGTTCTAATGATAATTAGATTTCACATAAATTGCGAAAGAGAAGCCGAAAAGAATCGGGTTACATGGACACTTCTCCACTGCTGTTTTCATTATTTCTATAACCTTAAAATTTAAAAAAGCTTGTAAATAAATACAAAAAATCAATGCACACTCCAGTGAAATATATATTTAAAATACACGAAGGAAACATTCAGGCGAAACGGAATACCAAATTCGGTTCACAATCAGAGGGAGTGCACGCTATTACATTAGACAGGGAGGCACTTTCGCTCGCCTCTCTCTTACGCATTGTTCGCGCCGCGCGTAATTCCGTCAGTTTTTAACAGCAAAGCTCTCATTGTGCGCTCCGCTGTAATAAATTAAATTAGCCGACGCCTCGTCTCCATTGTGATGCAAATTTGGCCCTTAATGCGGCCCTGCGAGGCTCCGATACAAAAGTGCTGGAGATTATGAAAATGACCCTACTGATGACCGTGCTCGACGGTTTTCTGAAAAAATCAGTTTGCAGCCCGTCTTGTGTATTCTGGGCTTTTGATACCCTTATTAGTAATGTACTTGGAAAATCAGGCCAGTTGATTTTAATTTTAAATATGGAATGTTTTATGATTTCTTTCTTGATAATATTAGTCGATAATACATTGTATTGTAATAATCGATATTATTTTTTTAATCTCTAGAGTTAGAGACAGAATAATATAATTATAAAGCGAAGTAAATAGTAGTATAGTATGTCTCTGTCTACCCTTGGATAAAATGGTCAATGAATTTTAAAATTGATTAATAACGCTCTCTTGGTAATCGGTCCACTACTGGTGAATAAGCACTGATCCCTACACACATCGGAGAACAGTAATCTGTTTAATAAAATAATTAATTAATTAATCGTTAATTCTACTTACCGGAATATTATCAATGTACCGTAATACGGCATACGTAAATTTAAATTATACATTAAACAAAATGTGTCATTATTTTTGATTACGAAAAATTTATAATATTGTTATCGCTTGCATCCTTTGCACGTTGTTGTTATTCGTAGTTAAATAAATGCGTATAGAGTTTATGCTCAGGTTACACTTACATATTTATGTTTGTCACATCTATACATATTATAATACAACGTCCGCTTTTCTGTCTGTCCGTATGTTATCGATTTTCTCAAAATTTACTGAACGGATTTTTATGAATTTTGGTATAGAGACAGTTTAAGACCACGGACAGGTTATAGGCTACTTTCTATCTCGGGGAAATGAATAGCGGGACTTTTATCCCAGAAAACTCTTTCACGCGGGCGAAGCTTCGAGCAAAAGCTTGTAGACACATAAAGTAGGAATATAACATACAAACCCAAACCAATTAAAAATCTATATTGTCTATTTTAAGCTCTTATTAGCTGGTTTTACGTCATTTAAGCAGCAATTTTTTAAATAAAGTATTTTGCGTGAAACTAAAAATCAAACCTGGAGCCTCACGATTTACAATGTACGCTACCTACACATTAATGAAGCGATAGATAAGTCAGTTATTTCTATCATATATGTATCTTGAGCTATTCAAATTAAATTCTATAATCTATTTATTTCTATAATTTATGTAGTAACTAGCTTAAACTCATGGCTTTGAGCGCGTAAGACTTTTTCTGGTATAAAAGTCTCAATATATATATTTTCTAGGTATAAAGAATAGCCTTCATCCTCCTCAGGGTCTCAAAGTATCTCCGTAAGAAATTTCACCGAAATCTGTTCGGTAGATTTGAGTTTATGGCGACCGAACAAACGCGATTGGGAACTTTGTTTTTAAATATGTAAGGATTAAAATACTATTAACCTAATAACACACATTGTATTTTTTTCATTTCGCATAGAACAAAACTTTTCTGCAAGTTTTGTAAATATAATAACAAATTTATTAACACAAACACATGAAAAACAAACAGCCTCCCACAATTACAGGAATAACATATACAAACAGCGCATACGAAAACTAATTAATACTATCAAAATTAATAACAAATTTTATAATAACACAAATTAAAATTAATAGGGGCTAGCTCTCCGTGTTACCGCGCAAAACGAATTACGTACGGACGCGCGAATGTTTTGTTATTAAATATAATGTGACTCCCGCATTCACATTCAAATTACGCTGTTTAGGTTATAGCGTTAGACCAGCCTGGATGAGTCCGGATTTAATTAAGTTTTCATTATATTTTGCTAAAATTTAATATAAGGAAAAACTTGCAAAGGAAGACAACTATAATATCTGTGACATGTTTATATGCGCGGCAAAATTACCTCACTGTACCTGATGGTAAGTGGAGTGGGACTAATAGAATGTCAACTGACGAAAGATGATTACCGGGGTTCAATAGATTGTCCAAAGAAAAGATGATGACCCCTCGACAGACAACACAATATTTTGACCTGTGGGATCGGATATACACAAGCTGATCCAAAATGTGACACACTTACGTGGGCCACTATGGCGGGTTTTGAGACCTCGTGTAAAGTGATCGCTTTCCGAGCAGATATAAGTAAAAAAAATTTTTAATCTAACTTTGGCATATAAATTATTTAGTGTGTCAATATTGTCTTTAAGTCAACATATATTTTGTTAAACCATATATTTTATCGTCTTATCACAAGTTGTAGTTAAAATGTGTTAAGGTTATATAACCTTAAACTAAATCTTTTTAGTATTTTGTATCCTTATGTTAGTCGTAGTAACCCAAACACAGCTAAAATTGAAGGTAACAGCGTGGCTACGTTCGTCGCAATTTGCGTTGATTGCCAGTTCGTAGCAACGTAGCGGTTGTAGCGGAAAGCGTAGCAAATACGTAGCTGCAATACTAAAATGATAACTGACTATTATAATTAATCTAGATTATATTTGGGCTAGCCTTATTTATTATTATCTCGTTTTTTTTTATATGTAGATGCATACTACATTTTTCTCGTTTTTCCAGGATAATAATAATAATAAAAATATAATTAGCCCTCTATTATATACTGTCCTACTGTTGGGCACGGGCCTCCTCTACTACTGCGACGAATTAGGCCTTATTCCACCACGCTGGCCTAGTGCTGATTCGCAGACTTCACATACCCTCAAATTTCCTATTGAAAAGTTTTCAGGTATATAGGTTTACTCACGATGTTTTCCTTCACCGTCAAAGCAAGTGATAATACACAAAGTATACACACATAATTTTATAAAAGTCAGAGGTTTGAGTTCCACACCCAACAAGGCTATCGCTGCTTCATGATTCTTTAAAATATATTTTGTGTAGCGCTTTTTGCATTCCCATAATAAAAACAAAGAACAAACTGAACCTTAATCGCATCCAAACCACATCATCCGCTACGTCGTAGAACACGTAGCAAGTAGCTGTAGTAGTGGCAACATTAGGTATATGGAGCGCGGAAGTGTTGGCGCGTACAAACTGCCGTCAAGTCGACTGTTGTGTTTACACTACATTTTGCATCACTAACGACTACCTATTATGTTCACTCGTTGCAAAAAGCTCTTTTAAACTTCGGGGAACTGATCTGGAAGTTTAAGACTGCATTAGAGGGTTTTTGGACGATCTTTAAAATTTGGTAATTTTATAGTATTTATTAAGATTAAACGGGTATTTTTTACCGTGGAATTTATATTTATTTATAAAAAAAAAATGTACATATAACGTCCTATCCAAAGCCTGTCTTAGCTATTTGGGTACCCCTTTTCTGACGACACATTTTTTAAATCGCAAACAAGTCTAGATAGCATGCCCGAAATTTCATTCACGCCACTGGTCACTATCCCTAACCTAGCCTATTGCCACGTGCAACTGTCTCTAACACGGGTGCTTGAGTTGGTAGACGCTCATTAATAATATTTCGCTTCTTCTTCTTCAGCTTTTAAAAGTCTACTGCTAAAAATTTCTGCTCTAAATATTCCTCCAGTAGCTAGGCCAATGGTGTAATGGCATTACTCAAAAATCAAGAAATATGAACACGCTTTCACCCCCGAAGATGTAGGCAGTGGTGTACTACTGGTTGTAACCAAGGCACCGACTTTTCGCCATGAGCTTCGTCCCTAATATTAATGAAACTAATAGTCATATACTGATATTCTATGTGGCCTTCTTTACAATGTAGCATAAATATCATCAAAATAAATACGTAGCAATTTGTTTGAAGGTCAAACGGAACGACAGTAACATTTCAGATTATACCTTGTACGGAGATTACGCGAGTTACGGAAAGTAAACTTTATTTGTATCGCGCAATAATCTTGGATACTTTCAACTCGCATAACACTTTCTAACACGTTGCGAATAAACGTAAAATTGTATGAAACACATTGTTGGTAATATTTTTTATAACTGCGTTATAAAAAGGTTCAAATCAAAAATTCTTTTTTTTTATTCCTTTGGAAGACGAGACGAGCTTGCCGTTCTCCTGATGGTAAGCGATACGACCGCCCATAAACAGTAGAAACACCATCCAACACATTGAAATACAAAGTATTGTTTGGTATTCTACTGCGCTCGCCATCCTGAGTCATGAGACATTAAGGCTTATTATGTCCAGTAGATAGCCAGTGGGCTACAATATCCTTCAAACCTGAACACAACAGTGACTACACACTGCTGCTTGAACGCAGAAATAGACATTTCGGTGTTACCTACCCAGTCGGACTCTCACATATAAGAGACCTACCACGAGTGAATTTATTTATTCAACAGTTTCCCAAACTAAACTATAATAGAAAGTTTAAAATGTTGATAAATAAATGTTCTGCCACCATCCCATTAAAGCTAAATCATCAATCTAATTATGTTTTAATATAACCCAACTATCCTTAACATAAATAACTGTGGAACAAAAGCTTTTTAAGATTAGCCACGTTTATTTATTTATGTTTATGGATAAGCACAATTTTCTAAAACAATGAATAAAGTCTAATTTTCCAACTTTTTATCTCTAAGGAACACAGCTAGACTATCTGACGTAAATTTGATACCACTTTGTACAATATTCTCTATACAATATAATAGTCAAGAATCTCAAAGGCGTCTAATGTAGAGGAAAATACGTAATAAACTAGTTCTCAAAATATATATTCCGTCGCATGGCAACAGTGCGTAAATTAAGTAAGCCCTATAACAGCGAGAATACAATCTATTCGGCTTAGATTAAGCAAGTAATAAGATAATGACGTAATATTATCAAGAGAATTGTTTGTGTATAAATGTTTAGTAGTTTAATATTTATAATTAGATATCTGACATTCTTAGTAAACGCCAGGTCAGAAATACCCTGAACCGGCGGGAATGCATGAAGATTGATGAAGGTGGAGGAAGCGAAGAAGTATGCCAGAATCAAAGTGGCAGTCTATAGTCTCTGACTACCTATTTGGAGTAGAGCCGTGATACTATGTATGTGTGTAAATATTTAGTATTTATAGATTATTATCTTTACTGGTAGGATATTTGTGTACGCCCGGATCTCAACCACCGCGCACGTGGTCCAAAACCTAGCACCCATCTATGGCCTGCTCAATTATGTAACGTTCCGGAATCAGTCTAAGTATACCCGGTCTCAAACAGGTCACCACATTTGTATCGATTGGCTCTCCAAGTCTCCAGTAATGTCAATAGTCTATCTGGACTCTACAACGGTTACCATCAGATGCTGTGGAGTCCGTGCTGAGCCCGTAGAAAAGAAGAGAAAACCTTCTTCTACAGGTTTACTTCTATGCTAGCCTCAACAAGGTCGGACATATGTTGAAGTATTAGTGGCAAAAGGTCCATATAACCCAATTTCTGTTGGCTTCTCTTTCGCAAATTTCATGTAAAATCTTTTTAACATATTATGCACATTAGTACTTATATATCGCGTCGAGTCCTCTTTTGTATAATGTCCCCGTTCGCTACTGAGCCTCATACATTTTTAGTTGTGTAAATAATTTCTCTTGGTATATTGCCCGGTCGTCTGCCTGACCCTCGACCCTCGGAAAATGCAATCCCAAGTAAATCATGTTATAAGAATTCAAAGTTACTCAACTAAACATCTAATCCCCTTTAATTCACGAAGTTACTCAACTAAATATTGAATCTAACCTTTAAATTTACAAAGTTACTCAACTAAATATCGAATCTAACCTTTAAATTTACAAAGTTACTCAACTAAATATCGAATGTAACCTCCTTTAAATTCTACACTGTTACTAATAATATGAGACCTTAAAGAATAGATTCTAAATAGCACCCATTAACATTTAAGATATCAAGACTGTATTCAAGAAAAGAAATAACGAGAAACCTTACATCGTAGGACGTGTAGTCTTGAATAAAGATGTTTATCCACAGATAAAAATCTTAATTCGAAAGACAACACGTACGCTGAACTATACGTATAATATGTAAAGAACCAAGAGTATGTATAGAATATAATTAAATATAGGTATACATAGGATGTTTTGTCACATGTACCACGATGTCTTTAAATTGTTATTAGAAAGTGCTATTAGAAAATAGCAAATGTCCATTAATGGATAATCGTGAAACGTCTACATTATATGGCTTAAATCAAATAACTATGGGACAAAAGTTGGTCAGGCAGAGAACAATAATGTAATAATTCAAATAGGTCACATTAATAAATTCAAATGTTAATATCGCCAGTTCATTCCGCTAAAGGCAAAGTAACCTCAAGTTACAAGATTGAAGCTCGAGCGAACTATATTAATTTTTCCCGGTACTGACCAGGTGACTGAACGTTTATTGCCGTCAAATTGCGTTCCCACCCCTGGGCAGAGGGGGACGCGCCCAGGGGATGTAATCACTGCCAGGAATGTCCCGCAAAGTCGGCAAGGGACTGAGCCGGACCGCCGGATCATAAAGTGTAATTAAATGGGAGACTTGATCGATGGCAGTTTGAAACTGTGTAGAATATTCAGGTGTTTGTATGGTGTTTTGTTAACACGTGTTTTGGAATGTTAGCATGGCCATGTTGGGTTATGGTCATGTGATATAGCCTTGTAAACAATTGATGTATCAGGCAACAACATAGTTGTATAATATACATGGAATTTCGTGGTATTAATGTACTATCTTCCAACTGTAGTTTGAATATTATTGTACGTAGTACATTTATAATTAAAATGTAATGGGTAAATAAAAAATATTAAGCTTTATTCTATGTCACATAAAGGGTAAGTCTGGGGACAGATAGTCACACAGGGGTGTATTGGGATTGTATTATGGGAAGGTTTATTGAGAGGACTATAACTGACTGAGATAGATCTAAGTCCAGCTGTGGGCACTCCTGGTTAAATTAATCGTTAAAATTACTTTTAAACAAATTTATTTTTAGTACGTGTCTCATAATTTTGCGATTTAAATTGTTACGTAATAAAAGTTATTATTCTTTGATAATTACTTATATTACATTCTATATAATGTATATACGTCCAGCATCTTGACACGGGCAAAAAATCCACATAACAATTTATTTTTACTATTCCGACAATGTTTTTTGAAGTCTGAATGTTACATAGCGTTTGTCCCCACATTTCACGAGAAATGTAAATTACAATTCGTTTGTTTAAAGAAACAAATGAAGAGGGAAATAGGGCGTATCACAAAGGGACGAGCCGTGAGTGCGATGCGTGTGACAGGAGGCAAGCTCGCCTCCGGAGCGACGCGAACCTCCGCAGGATACGGTGAAAAATACAAAAGCTTCTAGGGCAAGAGTTTTGTTTTTTTTTGCTTAAGCGCTATTTCTTACACATGGATATTTCAAAATGTTACATATATAAAAATGCCTTTCGTTTACTTTATAAACAGCCTTGGTGCTGTAATTGTAATGCGTGATACTACCGCGTTGAGGTCCTAGACTCCTTGGTCAGGCCAATCAGAGACAAACATACTACTTAAAAATCACAATAAATGATTTCTTAACTCTGACTGTCTCAACAATTAATACTAACCACTCTTTAATGCATAAAATACATAAATACGCAGTGGAATTAATTAAGCTTAAGAAAATACAACAATTATAAAAGTTTTTATCCGTCCCTTTAGTGCAAGCTATTTTATTTAAATGTGAACAATGGTAGAGACCGCCGTAGCCTCGTAGCGGCGTAGCGCGCTACGAACAATATGGCACGTCGGGGACGTCGAGCGCTACGCTACACGCTGCACAAACCCGTGCACTATATCTTCTAGTTTATGGGTTTTTCATAACAAGGGGCTCTACGCTATAACATGTACATGTGTGAATGTTGTAGAGATTAGACTTTTATGAAGCTTTCAAGCTTATTTTAATGAATCTTCCTAATTAAAGGTATAATTTGTATGCCAAAATCTTTACCACTAGGTCAAAAAGGTGACACGAAATTTGTATAATATTATCTTTTCTTAATATTGAGAAATATCATGTACATAACAGTGGCGAAGGGTGAAATTTTTCAAAAGGTAACTCGATGCAAAAAACATTATCATAGTTAACATATCATGGCCTATTTAACAGAAAACAAATACAAAGACAAAAGTAAATAAACGAAAAAGGGAAGCCGGTAGGAATCGGTTTGTATGGACGCTTCGCCACTGGTACATAACAACTAACAAGTGATCTCGAGGCATATTATAAAGAAAACTACTAAAGAATACATTTTACTTAACTGAGTTTTTACTTAACATTTTACTTGTCTAAATTATTACTGACATTTTACTTAACTAAGTAGTAACTTAAATATGAATAATTAGCTATTCCTCGAGCATTGTACTCGGCCAAAAATATAATTCAAAATATTCAAAATATATTAAATGTAAGACTACTTATCCAAAAAAGCAGAATCTAATTAAAACGTGAATAAATATAATTAGCTAAGGCCCTTTGTCTCCACGGGCAACGTGCTATACAATGAATTTCTTAATTATTTTATTCTCGGAATTAATAAAATTTCTGAATTAAATAGGAAGCGTTAACAATGGTATTAGTCTTAAGATGGAATTACATTATTGACTGTCCCCGGTAGCGTAGTTGTAATGCGTACGCGGTACAAGCACTACTTCGGCGCTGAGGTTCCGGGTTCAAACCGCGGGTCGGGCCAAAAATAACTGTAAATGGGTTTTTTCATCTTACAAATCTCTCAGTTCAGAGGCAGGATGTTGGCGGTATGACAGCCCCGTGTGTTGGAAAGTACATACAGTTGGTCTCAACGGACTACGAGAGTAAAGAAGCAGAGAGTGCACCAATGTACAACGCACAAACTTGAGCACTGTAATTTCTCTTGGCTGATCTCCGTTGATATTGCTGCCATAACCGAAATTCGACTAGAAGGGATTCATTCATTCACATTTTTTATAAGTTTTCCTTACGTAAGATACCTATGTACATCAGACGATAATTGTAACACGCAATAATAACGGATGTAGCTGTAATAAACTCACAAATTTGCTTATATTTTTGTAAATTAATTTATTATGCAAATCCTACGAATGTAATCCGGCTTAAATTTATTTACTTATGTACCCTACCATCGAGTAACAAAGAATACATAAATAAATAATTCTTTATTGAACACCACATGAGTAAAAGAAAAACACAACATACTTATAAAACCATATCTAGTGTATAGGCGATCTTATCGCTAAGAGCGATCGCTTTCACACTGCCATATAGTTACAATTATAATCATATGACACATATTATAATCTAGTAAGACCATAAAGATAAGAATAGTACTAAATCGAACCTGCATTGGAGTACATTTTAAGCAGGTGCAATAAAAACGACCGATTTATTCCCTCTCACATCACTAAATTCTCCTTATCCAAGACTAATAGAGGAAGGCCTTTGCCCAAAAATTTATTGACGTATATAAAATATATGTATTTCTAATAAAGCACATAATACAAAATATACGAGCGGGCAACGTCTCGCGCGTAATTTGGAAGAAAGCTAATACAATTTCCTCCGAAGTATAAAATAAATATAGAGCGCGAGCGGGCGTGTATCAAAATTGATGAGTGCACATGAGCCTGTAACGTGACAGGGGTGGATCTAGGGCACTTACCAGGGGCCCATTGAGGTACTCTTAAAAATCTAGCATTTAAGCCGGTTTTATACTACAAAACATAAATTTCAGCATGTATACCTTACACATTTTTAAGGTAGTATAACTATACTTAACACTGAAGCTCGTAGCAAACACATTGTAGGGCAAATATCAAATGATGATAAAATTCTTTGCAATCGTGACTCATTACCACAAACTACTATGAAGGTATTTCTATTAGCGCAGTGGTCACTAATTGGGTTCAAAATATAAGGTACTGTCTCCTAAGCATAGCAGAGTATAATAATAACATCAATCCTGCATTATATACTGTCCCCCCATTTACATAGCACGGATTGGTAGACTTCACATACTCTTAAAATTCTATATATACGCACTTTTCCTCACGATATTTTCCTTCGCCATTTAAGCAAGCAAGCAGAGCATGTAAGCCTTTAAAGTAAGCTTCAGCTGCTCTCATACATAAAATATAAAACCCAAATTCTTCCTTAAATACGGTCCTGTACCCCAAACTGGGCCTTTGTTCAATTTGCAGTCTGTACACTGTACACGTGTTATTATTTCATACGTTCATTCCGTTCTTATTTTCACTTACATTTTTGAGATGTTCTATAATATGTGCATCGGGTTTAAATTATTTAAGTGAACTGATGAGCCGTCGGGCTGACATCAAAAGTAGAGCAAATCGTTTCTACAATATACGTGCATAGATGTGACACGTGTTATTTTTGGGATAAGAAAAGGTAAAAAGATAATGTGATGATTATTTCACATCATACTACGGTGTATTGTGTAATTATAATATTTCACGAATAAAGCATTTTGCCGCAAAAATTATCAAATTTCATAAATTGAGTCACGCGTGGAAATATTTTCTTGATCAACACTTCTTACGAACATTTTGACTTAGTATACCACAATCAGATTTTATTCTAGCACAGCAAAGTGCTAAATCTCATGTTAAAATAAATGAATGTAAGTATCATTAAAATAAAACAAATTAAGATTTTTTGTGATTAGTTGTTTGATTTTTACTCCCGACATTTCGAAGACTTTGCAGCCTTCATGGCGTGACCATGAAGACGGACTGAAGTGTTTGTTGGTCGTACCACAATTTAAAATAAAAAAAATCAACAATTTAAAGTCCATTGACTAACTTATATTCAACTTCCAAACAACATGAACATAACACATACGCCTAACCAAAAGAAATTAATAATTATAATTATAAACTAAAATGCAAATAGCAGTCTCATCCGACAAAATACAAATTCTATGAAAGATATTAAAATATATTAATAATAAAAATATAATCATATTACTTCTATAGCAAATATCGGTGATTCTTTTAAAATATCTTAATAAAATGAGGATAAGCCAATACTGTGATTCAGAATTTCCGAAGTACTCACATGATACTAAGCACAGAAATTGTAAGCGTTTCAGGAAACGCAACGAGCGAAATGATGGCTGTTACCGAAATGAGCGGAATAAGCTTCGAAGCATTAGATGCGGTGGACCCGGCTACTGAGCCAGAAACTGAGATCGCTTTTGAAAATGTGGATGTACTTCCGGTTCCAAATTTAAATCAAAGATTTGGAAACGTTATTGCAATGCGTGTTGGACCATGAAATTGAAAGATAAAATGTTTAAGTATAATGCACGTGAAAATAAATATTCTATGTGAAAATTAATAATACTATTAACAAAAATGAAGATGTAGATTGCTGCATTTTGAAATGAAATGATTTATTTGGAACCCGTAAAATGTTATACATTATTTAGATTCCGTCAATATTAACTCTACTACCAGTTCGGAAAGCAGTTCTCACCAGACAAGAACGAGCAAGAAACTCTGGTGTTGCTCTTTTCAAAATGGGTTTAAGGTATAAATATTTGGTAACAATATAGATCTTAATTTAATTTCTTTCTGTACTTTAACTGTCTACTCCATTTAGATATTCTAACTGTCTTAACATATTTAATACTCCATATTTGAATAGTTAAATATATCATCAACGTCCTTTGTAGGCCGGCAGGTCCCGATTCGATGATCCGTTCAGATCCTTAAGGGAGTTGGTAAAGGTCTTACAGAATCGACCCTCGATTACTTACGCATCCCACCCTCGAACCTTAGAACAGATCAGTCCGCAAATCCCCGGATTTGTCCGTTTTGTAAGACTGGGAAGGGTATTCAATAGTATTTAGATAAAATCCAAGCAACGTCTATCAAAATTTCAATTTTTAATAATCACCCAGATAGTTTATAAATTCGAAAACTAGTTTTACTTCGGCATCATAAGGATTGAAGTTCCACATTACACCCTTCGTCACTTGCTTACTCAATTTTATAATTAATCCAAGAAATAACCACAATTTCTCAATTTCTATTTCATGTGATATGAAATAGGTCAAAACAATATATTCAATCCAAATAAAATTTTAATAGTTGTTTCCAACGTTGTCAATTTGAATATGCCTTCGACCTTCGCATTACTTCTGCTTACATCAGCCCTTCCCCTAAACGATATTACCACATATTTTGTAAAAACCTATTCGGAACACTATTACAGGGTAATAAGGTCTCAATTCCCACCACCTTATTAAGTTTATCGAGGTCAAGATCTAAGGGACTTTGTTATGTAGATGAAAACTTTTGTAGTTCCTTTATAGTCTTGAAGAAAATTAAGTTGAGTTCTCATTTTGTACTATAATATAAGCCAATGTAAAAATAGGAAAATAAACAAGATTTCTTCTTTTACAACTTTAGGGCACGATATATTTGGAAGTAGATGCTGTCTCTATAATCTATAAATATTATTATAAAACAAAGTCCCCTTTTCAGTCTGTCTGTATGTTATCGATTTTTATGAAATTTGGTATGGATATAGTTTAAGACCTAAGGAAGGTTATAGGCTACTTTCTATCCCGGGAAAAAATATAGCGGGCCTTTTATCCCGGAAGACTCCTTCACGCGGGCGAAGCCGAGCAAAAGCTAGTATAATATAAAGTATTGTACTCCAATCATAATACGTAGGTACGTCAAGTACCATATAGCGGTACGACACCGCTCTCAGGTACCAGGTTCCAATCCCAGATCGGGCAAAGTGATAT
>NW_023595573.1:0-4868 GCF_014839805.1 Manduca sexta | reverse complement strand
TGTTGGAGATTGTAACCTTCGTCGTGACTTATTATTTTTTATATGTTCTATTTTTAGAACTAATTGTATTTTGTTTGCCATAGTTACTTCTCTTTAGTCCGAAATAAACACTCATGTCAATAACATCTTTTTACTAACTTTATTTAATTACTAAGAACATATACCATATTTACAACACGTTATCAGCACGAACGCTTAGTTCTTAGTTTTTCATATTTTTTTGTGTGACTAGGAAATAGTAATAGTCTGAAAATGTCACATGAATCTGGAGATGTTTCGAGTGTGAAAAATTCCCTGCGTCGATCACATCTTTTCCATTTCCTTGTTTGAGGATAAAAGATGGATATCCGACTTGGAAGTTCAAGATGCGAAATTACCTTATCCATGAGGATTTATGGGAAACAATTAGTGGATACCGAGATGGAGACACAACCCATGCCTCTACAAAGGTACGCAAAGACGCAAAGGCATTAGCAAAGATATGCTTATCAGTAGAAGGTGCAGCGATAACCCATATAAGATGTGCGAAAACTGCATCTGAGGCATGGACTTGTTTGCAAAAAGCCTTTGAAGATAAGGGAATAGGACGAAGATTATTTTTGGAGCGTAGACTGTACAGGTTGAGTCTATCAGAGTTCAAAAATATTGAACTATATATTAACGCAGTTATGTCAACCGCACAGGATCTTGCGGATATTGATGTAGTCATAGAGGACAAGTCTATTGCTGCAATACTTTTGGGAGGTCTAACTCCAAGGTATGAACCTCTCATTATGGCTTTAGAAAATTGCAATGTAGACGTGACTACAGAGTTGGTGAAAACAAAACTGCTTAATGAAATGTCCAAAGATGTGGCTACATCATTAGACTCTGTCTTTCATGCGAAGAAGAAGCCTAAGTCAATGAAGAAGAATATAGTTTGTTATGAGTGCAAGACACCTGGACATAAGAGACCAGACTGTCCACAGAGAAACAAGAAGGAGAAAGGCAATGCGGTAAATACCAATGATACGATATTTACAAGTCTTAATACTTCTGGAAACCCAAGAAAGGACATAATTTATGTAGATTCAGGTTGTATTAGACACATGACTTCTAGACGGGACTGGTTTCAGAATATCTCGATACAGAATCAAGGTACTGTTACTGTCGCAAATGGAGAACAGATTAAGTGCTGCGGAATTGGAAATATTTCAATAAACACGCCCGAGAACGTGGTCAACAATATTAGTGATGTTGCTTATATACCAGATTTGAAAGCTAGTTTGTTATCTGTATATAAAACTGTTGAAAAGGGTTTTATTTGTGTTTTTGATAAAATGGATGGAACTTTTATAAATCTGATACTTTTAATTTTACAGGTGAATCTGTTGCTCATGCCTCGCCCTGTGGTGGACTGTACGTTTTAGATGGTACTGTAAATGTTTCCGAGAATGTGGCGGATAATTATTTGACACAAGATGTGCACTCTGGCTGTCAGGATAGTTATCAAATTTGGCATAAGAGGTTAGGACATTTGTGTCGTATAGGCATGAACCAACTGAAAAATCACAAGGTAGGTATAAAGTATACAGGAGTAGATAAAACTAGTTGTATCGCTTGCGTGGAAGGTAAACAAGCAAGAAAACCTTTCAAAAGGTTAGCGTTTAATAGGGCTACTTCCCTTTGGAACTGATCCATATGGATTTGATGGGACCGGTGTCTACAACTTCTTTTCAAGGAAATAGATATATGTTGACAATAGTAGACGATTATACGCGAAAAGTGTTTGCTTATTTTATTTCTTCTAAAACAGAAGTCAAAGATATATTTTGTGTGTTTCAATGTTTTGTTGAAAATCAGTTAGATAAAACAATTAAAGCAATTAGGACTGATGGAGGTAAGGAGTTCGTGAATAAAGAGTTTGTTGATTATCTTGCTTCAAAAGGTATTGAACATCAAACAACGACGCCTTATAGTCCTCAGCAAGTTGGAGTAGCGGAACGCACCCATCGTTCGGTTACAGAAAAGGCAAGAACGTTGCTAGCTGAAAGTTCACTACCGAAAGCATTCTGGGAAGATGCATTCCAAGTTGCCATTTACCTTAAGAATAGGTCTCCTCATCGAGCCTTAGGTGGACAAATTCCTTATGACAAATGGTATGGACGAAAAGGTGATCTTAGCCATCTAAAAGTATTTGGTTGTAGAGCTCTAGTCCATATACCTTCGTGTCACAGGAAGAAATTAGATGTCAAGGCACAGGAAGCAATTTTCGTCGGTTATTCTGAAAATCCAGGCACTTATATTTTTAGGGACCCTGCTACCGCACGAAAAGTTATTATATCCAGAGATGCTACCTTTTTTGAAACTTGCGTTACAGCGCTTAAGCAGATGCTCTCTGTCGCTCAGTCAGAATCTATCTTGGTATTTGATGAGCAAAAGAGATTCTGAGTTTGATCATGACTGTCAATTCTATGACTGTGATGAGAGTATCAGCCCGGCGGCTGAAGCAACTTTACCAGTAAATCTAGAAAGTACAAAAGAGTCAGTGACTCTGGAACAGCGAGAGTCTCTCAGTAACTTAAGGCTGCCTAGTGTGGAAGAAGTGACAGCGAATTTGGAACAGGAATCGCACCCTGAGCGCAGATACCCTTCCAGAGACAGAAAAACAACAAATTTTTATAAAGCTTACAATACGTCAATGGTAGATTCTAATGAACCTACGACATATTACGAAGCTACTCATGCCGATGATGCTGATAAGTGGCAACATGCTATGGTTGATGAGTATAGTTCCTTAAGGAAACTCCATACATGGAATTTAGTAGATAGACCTAACAAAAGGTTATACCATGTAAATGGATTTACAAAATTAAAAGGGATGCTTATGGTAATATTATCAAGTATAAAGCGAGACTCGTCGTCAAAGGTTTTCATCAAGTTGAAAGTGTAGACTACAAGGAGACGTTCGCACCAGTGATTCGTCATTCTTCCCTCCGCACGTTGTTTGCGATAGCTGCAGATATGAAGTTGAGAATGAAGCACTTAGATGTCGATACAGCTTTCCTTAACGGAGATTTAGAAGAAGAAGTTTTCATGGAGCAACCTCTTGGTTTTTATTCAAAAGGGTAAAGAAAACAAAGTTTGTTTATTGAAGAAATCTCTTTACGGTCTTAAACAGGCACCGCGAGCTTGGAATAAAAGTTAAATGAAACGCTTTCTAAAATAGGTTTCATAGGAACTCCTTCCGAACCTTGTGTGTATACTAAACTTTTGGTAAAGAACTTGTAATATTAGGGAATCTTTTGTTGATGACATAATAGTCTTCTTTAATTCTGATTTGACATTTGACACTGTCAAGAATGATTTGTCGAAATATTTTTCATTAAAAGATCTCGGAATATTGAAATGTTATTTGGGACTACAAGTTGAAAGTGATTCCGAGAGTATAAGGTTGAACCAGCGAAATTATATTCTTTCTATATTAGAAAAATTTAATATGAAGGATTGTAAGGCCGTGGATACTCCATTAATTAAAAAGAATATGGAAAAAGAATGGATGGTCAAGTCGGTGAGTCTTATCCTTATCAAAACTTAATAGGATGCCTCATGTATCTAGCGGTAAACACACGACCAGACATCGCTTACGCCACGAGCTATTTAAGTCAATTTAATACGTGTTTTACTAAAGAACACTGGAATGCTGCTAAAAGGATTCTGCAATACCTAAAAGGTACCCTAAACTATTCATTGGTTTTACAGGATGAATAGAGAACCTTTAAAGGGTTTTTTGTGACGCAGACTGGGCAAACTGTCCAATCGACAGAAGGTCATACACCGGTTATGTTTACAAGTTAAGTGGAGGTCCAGTATCATGGGAATCCAAGAAGCAACCTACTGTTGCGTTAAGTTCGGCCGAGTCAGAATATATGGCATTAGCGTCTGCCACGAAGGAAGCGTGTTACTTACGTCGATTTATATACGAGATAACAGGTATACTTTGTTCAATTAACTTAGCTTCTGACAGCCAAAGTGCCATTAATCTTGTTCGAAATCCTGTACACCACAGCAGGACGAAGCATATAGATACTAGGTTTCACTTTATTAGGGAAAAGGTATCTAATAATATTGTTAAGTTAGAATATATAAAAGTAACGATATGCCTGCTGATGTACTAACGAAGGCCCTCGGACCTCTAGCACACAAACGATGTGTAGTTAACTTAGGTTTAGAAACTTAATTATTTTATTTGTTTTGTTTCTGTCACAACTGCGATTAAGGGCGGCTGTTGGAGATTGTAACCTTCGTCGTGACTTATTATTTTTTATATGTTCTATTTTTAGAACTAATTGTATTTTGTTTGCCATAGTTACTTCTCTTTAGTCCGAAATAAACACTCGTGTCAATAACATCTTTTTACTAACTTTATTTAATTACTAAGAACATATACCATATTTACAACACTTACCAATAATCTCTTGATGAACGAAGTTAAATATGCGAAATCCTTTTTGAGCAGCACGAATAAAAACAACGCAATTCAACATTTTAAAATTACACATAAACATATCATAACAATAAATAAAATATAGATTATCATTTACCTGGATCACAAACATTTAAAATATTGGTAGCACAGTAGGAATACTCAAATTTATCATTTACCTGGCACTCCGAGTCCAATTCGTTGTTATTGTTTGCGGCGAAGTTGCACCGTCCGCCTACCACCTCGGCTATCCGCTCGGCGGTGACGGGCTTCACGGCTTGCGGCGCGGTCGTCTGCACCGTGTCTGCGGATAAATTGTACTTATATCCGATATTTCCTAAAAAAAATACGGTGAGATATTCACTAAGCTGATATACGAGTTAGCACCGCACCACGCTCCAAA
>NW_023595572.1:0-16293 GCF_014839805.1 Manduca sexta | reverse complement strand
TAGAAATGCCTCGGCAAGCCTTGCAATGTTATAATAGACTTCAAGACGCCAAATACTAAATTAAATTGTTGATTTCACAGAAGATTCTGGAGGTATATTTTCAATGATTACATACTATGTTTCATCGTTCCGCGTGCTTATAGACATCGCTTAGTGTCCATGTGTGTTAACATGTAGCAGATAAACCCCAGGTGCTCTCCCGTCAGTGTGCCCCAGGCCTTAGTCTACACGCGATCCGTGTCATCTGAACCTAACGACATGCCGGGTCAGCAAACCATAGTAGTTATAAGTTAGCTGCCAATTCGTGCGCCTGTTCACGATCTATTATCCCGGTAGGCATATTATTATCGCAACACGATAAACACCTATAATGCGGTCACCCTAAAAAATATCAGACATTCTTTGTGAATTCTATCGAAAATGCATTCGTTGCTAATAATTAAGTTGGCGTTAAGCGGAAATAGGGTGAAGACCCCTCCCCTCGTGACATCTCCCCAAAATGTATTGTTCGTGAAGGGATGGTTTTGTGACCCAGCGGCTTGTGTGCACGGTGCAGTGTGCACAAACCGTTAGCGGCCGCACGCTCTAGTGTGCACGCGGGCCTATCAATTGCGCCTTCCAAGTGTTGCGGCATATTTATTTATACTGCGCCGCCTTTATTATCGCCACTCGTATCATATCCGATATGATTTCGCATCGGGTAAATAAATAAACTCGAAAACAAAATAACTTTTTACTTAAAATCGGTTGTATTTACATTTCGTCCATTGTAGAAAATCAATAGTGTTCAACATCACAAATAAATAAAATCGTACTAAAGTATTCACATAAGTCGTGCATGGTACACAAATATGCGACAGCTCTTTCTCACCACAAACGAAAGGCGGGACGATAAGATTTTACTCATATGATAATATAGATTTCAACGTCAATTTTCGACGAAACGTCGTCGTTCCCTTTGGTATCGGACCGCCAACGGGACTGGTGGTGTCTAAATGCTTGCCGAGTGCCGCAGCCGCGGGACCGGCGCGGAACCTGCCGCGAGCCGCGCACCGCCGGCTGGCGCACTCGCGCACACGAAACGGAAAACGGACTCAACAACAAGTATCAAAACACTGCGCCACGGCGCTGCATACATCGCCGGGCGCGGGCGAACCGCACCGCTCGCCGGCGATGGACGACGCGCAACGGGTAATTTTCCACACGACGGAGCGCGTTGGCTCGTCGTGGTGGCAGGCGGACGCCTCGGCGGCGGAGGGGCGGCGGCCGGCGGCGCGCGGGGCGTGGACACAAATCGAACGAGGCCATGCGGCCCGAGGGTGGGGCGCGCTGCCCCGCACCCCGCCCCGCCCCAGCGCCGGCTCCCGTGGCGTCCTTTCGTAAAAATGGCGTACATCCTACATACTAAATCACTTTAACCTAAGAATCTCGTTCCACATCGTGGAACACTGGAATACCGAGCTGCGGGTTCTACGCTAGTCGCCGTAACAGTATGGACAAAAATTACAGGCCGGTTTTGTATATTTCACGTCCGCTATCGCGGCGCGTCGCCGTCGCGCTCTCTTTATCGGTCGCGGAGCGCGGGGCGCGTGATGGCAAAATTGTGGTGTTTTTCAGCAAAATGTCGTGGCGGGCGCGTCTCGTCCCGGCCTGACAGCAGCGTGTGCGCTCGTCCCGGCTCGAAAACGCGTCGATCTAGTCCGCTACGGAACCGCTATACAATAATTAAAACCTAGATTACCATATTGAATCGTACGAGCTGAGGCATTTTCGAGTCGGTCGAGACAACGAAAGTACGACTTGAACACGACCTTACCGGTGGACACTCAATACAAAACTGAACGTGTCGAATCTGTTACCAGGGTGACCACCTCAAAAATCGCGAATCTGCCTGACCCTGGCAAAAAATCTGCCAAAATCTGCCTAACCCAACTCCAGAATATATCTAAAATATGCCATCATATTATAGCATCCATGAAGACGGGTATAAATAAATTAAATACTATGTATTCAAAGGAATTCCTTTATTGAACCTGAAACATTTGACTTTTTAAATTACTCCATTCACTACATATTTTATGTGTCAACATTTGCTTCAAACTCTTCGATTTGTTCTTTATAATTATACATTGATTTAATTGACATCTTTTAATCATTTCTTTTGTTGGTTTAAAGGAGATGCAGTCTCCATGTTCCTTTATACCTTCTTTTATTGTTAATAGGGCAGATACATGTTTATTTAGGAACTTGTTCCTTATTTTTGTTTTATTTAAATTTAATTGGGAGAATATTCTTTCACATGAGGCATTGGACGCTAAAATAATAGCACAGGAAACCCGTACTATGCCCGTGACAAAAGTTGCTAGCTCAGTAAATAATTTCCTACCAAATATATGCATAATAAAAAATAATGTAAATAATAAGCAACAGAAAATTATAAGGATTCAATTTATATATAATAAAGATAGAGATTCAAAAATAATAAAGATTAGCTTGAAATCTGTCAAAATCTGCCACTTTTTTGAAACTTTAGCTTAGTCTGCCAGAGTTAAAATTTTGGTGCCAAATCTGCCCAAATGGCAGAAATCTGCCACAAATGGTCACACTGTCTGTTACATATAAAAATCACAGGCTTCACTTACGCTAAATATGTACACACAAACTCTCATCAACTAGAAAATGAAGAATTGAGCTTTGTGACTTACATCGCTTATTTTCTATTAGTGCGCCTTCATTGGCCTATTTCTATTCACTACCCGTGCACGCCAACTTAAGACTGCGCCCGTGACGTCAGCGCTGACAAGTTGGGATCATGTTTACAATATTATTAAATCAGACAATTATGTTTCTACGTGGGAGTAATAACGAAAACAAGTGCTCAGTGTTTATTTTAAGTTAAATTTATTTCTGACCAAATTAGTATTTTTCTGCTGGGGAAATATTTTAAAATAAGACTACATATTGTAGATGATCTGCGCGCATTTACCTTTTTAATAATTTCCCCTAAGCTTAGAGTAGGTGGACCATGTTTATTATGGAATCGCAAATTTGTGAAAAAGATTTTTAGAACATTGGCCAGTGTTTTCAATTAGTATATCTTTATTTTTCAGTTTATTTTAATAACGGTCGCATTCACGAAAATATCTGCATTTGTCGCAGCGTTACGTTTTCTCAGACCTGCTTTCATTTAAGAATTCACAATATAGATATATGGGTTACGTGCAGGTCAATGATAATATTAACAGAACGGTTTTAGTTCTGTTCACTATTTTTAGCCGGATTTGTTACGTATAGCAACAAAGATTAGTCGAAATTCAAATGATACTCCAATGTTTGTTTGCATGTTCAAAGTTTTTCCGCGCCAAAATTTGGACACTGATTTTACTTTTTTTTTTACATCTGGTATTAAACCAAATAGAAGTCTTCCAATAGCCGTTGAAATGTGTAATTAGGCATGACAAACGGTTATCGGGAGTGTTCAACATAGGGGTTTATGAAGGGTCGCTTTTTCGCGGCGTCTCAAAATGGCGCGCACGTGTACCAATAATAAAGCATTGTTAAAATGTTAGGTGTCTACTGTAGAAAAATATCACAATTTCGCCATACGACGGGCTTACAGGTATCAACCTAGAATACAGAGCGGTTTTCACTTAAAATAAGTTTACTTTCGAAAAACACATTTGTACATTTCATGACAAAATTCAACAGCATTCTACTAAGTCTTAATTACACACCCGTTGCATCGAGCCGAGAATAAATGATACAGCTTCGGTACCGAACTTAAATATTGTAAAAAATTGAAAATCTGCATTGAATTTCACTTAATTAATTACATTTGTCATTTAAATTATAACTGCACCCGTTTTAGGTGGGAGCGTTGCCGGCCCCGCGTTCCCAACTGTTTGTTCCTATCTCGTGTGTGCCTGCGGGTCTGTCTGCTGTCGCAGTTGAGGCGAGGCGGGGCCGCGTCAGTCCGGGCCGTCACTAGCACTAACACATCACTGTGACATTGTCCATGCTGAGGCACGAGGCGTATTACGCATCGTCTTCTTCCTCCTCGTCCAGTATGTCCTCCTCAACGTCGTCATCTGAAACAAAACAATTATGTTGTTAGAATAATCTCCAATATTAACACCATTGTGATTCTTCAATTAAATAATCAACTTAATATAGTAAACAATGGTGCAGTGTACACACCGTCCCCCTCGAGATCCTCTTCCTCTTCCTCTCCTAGCTCCTCGTCCTCCTCCTCGCCCTCGACGTCTTCGTCGTCATCGTCGTCCACATCGTCCTCTCCTACAAACAGATCCAGCTCCGGACTATGCGGCTCGTCCTCCCCGCCGCCGCCATTTTCTTCCTTTCGCGCCTTTTTCGCTTCTGTTGTTTTTTCCTACCAAAAGTCAAACATTGCCATTTTAACATTATTATTGTTTACACATTACAAGATAACATAATGCGGCGTGTCTCAATCTGTTTCAAGATCAAGAAAGTTATAACTGGCCATCGGCCAATTTGTTTCAATTTCAAATGCACTAGATTAGAAGCTATAATTTCGCGTAAAACAACCACGAAGTAATAAAAAGGCAGGTGACAAAGATTGGTGACAATAAAGGAGCGTGGGGTCATTAGTAGTGTGAGGGAAACGGCGCCGAGCCACGAAGCCGGGGTCATACGGCCCTTTTTGCCATGGCCGAGTGACCGGAACGCGTCCGCCGCGCATAGCCCACCCAACCGTTTCGCAGCCTATGTGGCCGATTAGCCAAACAAATTAATAAAAATATAATAAAACATATTAATAAAGCAATCTCCAAACACAAACTATGGACATACACGTCTCGTGTTGGGAAAATGCGCACCTAACCTTTTCAAATATAACCCCTCGATTAGGCAGCGGCGCTAGTACGCCATGCGTTTTTAAGCACGCCAATCACTTACGAGGGAAAGAGATGCACAATCAAAAAATCCTAAAACATTCCCATATTTAGTGAATTAGCAATGTTTTAAGATTCCCGCCTCGATTAGTTTAGTCAACAAAATGGCAATACGTGCACTGCGAACAAGTGCCAGTTGAACAAAGGAAACGAACGTATAACAAAATACGGTACACCTACATTCAAATAATGCCGGGTCAATGACTAGTTTTGAGTGTAAGCTGCGATATAAAATAACAATTGTGCAAATGATACAGGCACGTCTGACTCACGGCACACTTGAATTTCATCCTAGGCGACAGCCAAGGATGTTTTCAAAAGAGCCAGATAACGTGGAGCGAACATAAACGTATGACAATCGGCGCGAGTTAATACATTGACATTCGCGCCGGCCATGTTACCTATCTCTCTAGCGTCACGCTACAATGCACGTAAGCCCTGAGAAAGTCTAAAATAGCTACAATACGCAATAAAATCAATAATACAAAACCTCCACGCTACTACAAATACACGATGATTTCTAGTAATAACCACATCAATGAGGACAGTGTACGTTCCCGCGCCATGTTTTTTCTACCAAGGTCATGCCTCTGTATCGAAAACGGGTAAACAAAGCTAAGCCCGCTATAATAGCATGCCAGACAAGATATTCACATGCTTGCAACATCATAGGGCATGGTGTTATTGGCTCATCGATTACCTCACACACGCTAAAATGCGTAACTCGCGCGGATATGAGGTCCAAAAATACGCCGGTTGAAGTCGGTTCGATTCCTGTGCCCACGACACTTGCCTAACTCTTGCTCCATGCGGTCTAACGTTATGATACAACAAAGATAAATTAACGTAATATGGCCTTTATTATAGCGTTCAATAAAATGGCGAGCGATTAAATGAATACATTTGTTTGACATGTGCACTCACCTCGGCTGCCCTTTTCGCTCCTTTTAGGTCACTTTTGGCGTCACCCTTGCTCTCATCACCGACCTTGTCGACGGCCACTTCACTGTTTTCATTGGTGCTCATGATTATTCTGATTTTGGCGTTTAACTACTTAAGTTGCAAGTTGTACGGCTGCCCGGATCCGACGCGCGACTGACTGACAGAATGAGCGAGCGTGCCGCGAGATCAGTTTGAAAACGAAGATGGCGCGGGCTTCTGCATACGCCACTTCTGATTGGTCTAGAGCGGCGGCCACTGACGAGTAATGACAAGCATGTGGACAAAAATGATCAATTTTATTTTTGTAATTACATCGTTTGATTGCTAAATAACTTTCTAAGATGATGTTGAATCCTATTTCAACGTATATGATGTACATATTGTAAGTTATTATGAATAAAATACATTAAAATCGTGGAAAATGTGAGCGCGTCAACTATTAGTTCAAAATATGAATACAGCGTGGCGCTAGTAGACGCAAAATCAAAAGCCGGGAGATTTAAAACTTTACTGTTGTAAAACAAGAGTATAATGAAAATATTAAGGGTGGTACGCTGGCAATATTTTAACAATGTAATAGTTTTACCAAATAATACGACTTGTATTTTTAATTTTGAAATATTGGAGCCAAAAAATATGTTTTATATTTTTTTATTCATATCATGTAAAACACGTCCTAGACAATTTTAAAATAAAAACTCCAAATATTCAATTAGATAATCCTTTATTTACAGTATGAGACTAATCTTACATTGTTACTCCATACATTTTGGAGTCCATTACAATGATAGATGAAACTAAATAAAAGCAAATCACAAATTAAGTTTAAAGGAACTAGTTCCATGTGAACTTTAAAAAAAAAAATATTTTTAAATGAGCAGAAATCCTGTCACTTTAACAATACGTTGACCCTATGCGTCGGGTTTCAGCTAAACATATATATCATATAAACAAAATCAGTGACAATAAATAAGTTTTAAGGTATTTGACAACTAAAAATCAATGTGCTAAAATACACTATGAAAATTGGCGTCACTTCTGTGATGCAAATTTACGAAACACACACGTTTCAAAGTTTTAATTAGGCAACGAAAATAAACAAGAATTTATCTAATCAAGGCGATATATGATATAAATACATATTAATAATCATTTCGAATAGTCAAATACCTTTATACATTAATCTTTACAGAAGAAATGGGAATTGGAAAACGTTACAATAATAATTTTATATTTATTATAAAAAACTTAAAAATTCGGACTATTGAGCTAAATTCGAATAATTAAGAGCCTGTTTGCCAAAAATTCAAATAAATTGTGAACACCAAAAAATATAAGGTAGCTAAATAATATTTGATTTTTTGAACAGAATTTAACTAAGATCAGAGTTGACATGAGTTTTGTTTGGCTTAGTCACGTTTCATTAGACGAATACAATTTATTTGCACGTTGCGTAAATCAGGCGCTCAACCTGGCTCATAATTAACAAACAGAAATATCTAAACTGATTAAAAATAAATAAACCGGGCAAAATGATCTTAAACAACTATTATTACAACATTAAGATATATTTGATGACCATATAAACATCAATATAATGCCTACCGTATTACAACACTATGACCCAAGTTATCTAATTCTGAAACAGTAACATTACAATGAATCAAGCTGAATTATCAATACGAACATTAAACAGCGACTGGATATTAGTATCTGATCGACTATTATGTGGATATACGTGACTATCTTAAAGTTAAGAGAAATAGAGTCAAGCATATATATGAACAAAAAATTCGCCGGAGTATATCAGGCTTAATAATAATTCTCCGTAAATATATCTAATTATAACTAAATGCGCATTATTAACACATTTTTAATTTAAAGCCACTAACATAAATGAAAAGAAACACAAATACAAACATCGAAACCGGCATATCACAGGCGTAACATATAAATATTTTTTTACACTTTTCAAAATTTCTTATACCAAAAATGACTTAAACAAAACTATGTGATTGTTAAGAATGGTTACATATAAAATTATACAATTTTATATGTTCCGAATTTCATTGTATACCGACATACCACCAATAAAATGTAACCGATTTCTGTCGTAATAAATTTACGGTCCATGCTGACCGATTTATCGTACCGATTATTATATCGGCACACAATAAAATTCGTAACGCACTATTAATATCAAGGTATGCATATTTAAACAATTAAATTTACATAAATACAACACACTAGTTTATAATTGGGTAATTACTGTAAATCTCACGTATGGCCTACATTATAATTACAATCAAATCCAGAAGGTACTTTATTATACAAAAACAAACATTACACACTTCAGTTTGATAATAAATATGTATAGATTAATATATTTAAGAATTGCTCATAATTGTTTTTCATTTTCGACTTATAACGTATTAGTACCACAGATAATAGTTGTTACTGTGGACACTTCAATTAGTTCGACATATAGAAGTAAATACACCAATACGATGATTGTGAAGAAATACACAGACTCTGCGATCCTGTTGTAGTAGGAAAAGACATATCGGTGTATAAAGAATACGACTTGAAGCTAAGTTATATGTCCATTTTTTATTTAACATGGGTACTTGTAAACACTGCACGAGTTTTTCAAGAAATATTTGAATTAGTTTATAAACCTTTAAACTAAAGTATTCATCTAAACATGGTAGCCCCATAAGTCTAGTTTAGTGAAAATTGTTATTTGGCTTGTTTTTCTACTATACTTTATTTCCGACCCACATGATTTAATACAACAAATGCTGCTCATATCATGCTAACCACATTCCGTGCAAATATAAAAGGAACCCCACCAACGATAGCACGACATCGAACTTTGAACTTGTTTCACACCCCGCTAGCACTAAACCTATGTGGTTTTAATACAATCTTTGTACCTGACGATACGAAGTTCTTGATAGCACACTCAAGTGTTGAGATAACGTGACCCATATTACGATAAGCAAAAACTGCTTGATATTACCGATGTTACGTGTCGGATAAATATTACACACACGACTTATCTCTCGAGGGGTAGGTAGAGCGAAAATCCACTATCCGCCTTGTGTCCGGCCCATGTGGGGGGTGATCCTATCGCCATAAGGGGTACATATTCGACTTCTGACTGATACTAAGAAAAACCTAATATCACTGCCCGCCTGGGACCTAACCAGACACTTCAGGACTGCAGTCGTACAGTAATACAACTACGCCATCGAGGCTGTCCATAGGTAAAATAATTATAAACATAAATATTAAGCCAACTTTGAACATTATTTAATACTAATGCGCTTTGTTTCCGACTTGTTCATTATAGTATTAAGGTATTGAGACCTATGTGTGCACTAAAGGGTTTATAATTTCAATATCTGGGTATTAAACATCTGGTTTTAATAAATATCTTGTATAAATTATGAATAAAGCGGCACGCCTACTCAAAAATAATAGCAATGATACACCGTATGGTATGTTACATTTTAATGTAAAGGCGTTTAAAATTGTCCCTAAAACTGTAGGTAAAATAAATATTCTTTTTGCTAGCAGTATTTTCTTGAGACATTATTTTGTTTCAACTTTTAAGTACGACTAACAGCGTTTTTAAATAAATGATCCCAGCCTCAGTTCAATCCCATTCCAAATAAACCAATCATGACTCATTTCTAAGTATGTAAAAAAGAAACCTGATTGGCTCATTTTTCTGATAGATCGAAAACAGCGATTAAGATAGTTTATTGAAAATGATTTTTGTATATTTGAAATGGATTTTATTGTCAAACCACGGAATGAAGTGAATTAATATTTTCTTTTCCTATCTTTCTATGACCTATTTATGTCTTTGGCAACCCAAAGACTCAATTTCCTCATAAGCGTGTCCTATCAACCCTGGGCCACAAACACAATGGCGATTGTAAAAACGAGATAGTTTCTTACCAGAACTATTAATAACAATCATGTTAACCAAGCGACCGATCCTAAAGATAAACAAATCATAAAAGTCCAATCCCACGATCTCGCTATAGATATCCATCACTATTAATTTTTGCCATAAATAAAATTTACAAATTGTGCAATATAAAAATAATAATTTATCATTTTCCTGTTTGGGATTTGATTATAGCATCCGGTGCATGTATAGTGCTGTTATCCAAAATTTGTATTATTTCATGTAATAATTGTATTACAATAATCATTGTTTTAAAAATAAGAACTGGAAGTGGTTAAGTTTAAATTTAGCTTCGTGTATTTTTCCTTAAATGGGCTCCGTAAGAGGAAAACTGGTGATGAGGTAATTCTCTTTGGCCAACAAACTTTGTTTGTCTAATTAACACATTTGTATATTTTTTGTGCCTTTGTCTACCCCGATAGAAAATCAATACCGTAAGTTTATTGAAGAAATACCAGTGTGAGAAAATTATAGAACAGGTATATAAAAATAATAAAGTACCTTCAGAATACGTATTCTTATTTCACTAAACTACATCATTGAGTGCAAAGAAAACTGTTAACATATTGTGACTGATAAACATTTACCTACAAAACTGAATTATACAGGATGTTTTGAAAGTACAATTTGCTATATATCCCTCAAAATTTCTATGACATATTGGCTTTTTATACATTGACGGCCGCGTCAAGACATTGAACTATCTACCAATGCGGCCACTATGCCGGTGTTGTCCTGCTCTGGCGTTTGGCACCGCGACGCGAGTCAGTGAGACAATTTTCAAAAAACACTCCAGTTGTGTTCCTAGAATGCGCGTTGGGTAAAAAACGAACTGACCTTCAAGTCTAAAGCTTATACAAGAGTATACCACCTATTACGAGTGTAATAGGTGTTAAATCATAAACGCCTTTTATCTTATAGATCATACCTCCTATCAAACCATCCTGTATAAGCCTATTTTAACTACAAACATGTACAATACACCGATTTATAATAGAGATACTACTTCCAATATGTTTGGGATAAAGACATCGTTATTACCTCTTTGATCATCCTCGATACTCCCCGCCCTATGGGAACCAGTGGTCCAAAAATACGACAAGTTTTTTTGCTTATACAAGCTATTATTTATACCTAGAATACACATACTATTTGAATATTACTTTATTATGTGGATAAAATTGCCCAACAGCCATACTCAATCTTTTTCTATGGAGCACAAAGACATCTTATTCATGGTGCCATAGGCAACATGAATTCAATGATCTACTATGTTAAATATGTAATCAATTAATTAATTAATTATTTATTTTCATAAAAGTATTCATGATTAAATGAATGATTTTATTATTTAATAACTTCAAGGGATCTTAGAAAAAATATGAATTCATTGAATCCAGGTTAGCCACTTGTAAATTCAGCAGGCCACTGGTTGAGTATAGCTGATCAGAAGCAATTGACAAAGACAGTATTTGGTTAAAACAAAGAAAGTAAACTATCGTGTTTTAGGATATGTATTCCAGCTAATAGTACACTTGAGAGAGATAAAAACATCTAGAAATGTATATTAATAACTGTATCATTGTATGATATAAAAACTTAAAATCATAGAGTATTTTAATATTTCAAAAATGGCCTAAGATGGTAAACTTGCTTTTTGCCACCATAAATATATATAATCATAATCAATCCTCATGGCATGATGACCACTACTTCTTCCAAGTGTAGGCACGCTTTTATTTCACCGAAGGCCTTACTAATGATCATGTCTATAAATACAATGTTTCATTTTACTTCTCAAGTCTCACTCAAGAAGCAAGACAAAGCCGTTACACGTATATACAACGTTAGAAAGGCGTCTGTGTATGTACCAGTTGTGTATTTAACCTGGGTTTCCATTTACATCTAATCAGCTAGTCGGTACATTTCATCTAGCGTCCAAGTTGAATGAATTCCCAAAACGTAATGAATACTAAATCAGCCTGAAGAGAATAGATCTGGGCTTAGTTTTTGATATTGTTGCCAAACCTATCATTATACTTACAGTTGGGTAAAATAGGTCAATTTAATTTGTACCCTATGAGCTCCAATTATCATTTAATTTGATGAATTGACAAGCTGAAATCCTCACACCACGAGAACACTACACCATACATACTGCAGTTTTATACGCGATTCTAACTAGACATGCCAACATTTTCCATACTCCATAGAATTAGGCTCAAGAACTTTGACACTAGCCAACAGTCAGTATCTTAGACATTGGATAACATTGACCATGCAGTTATACATACTGTTAGATGTTATACGTATATGTGTGTAATGTCATATGTGGCACTAATGTTTCCGTCGAAATCAATACCCTGTAATACTAGTTAGATGCTAGTATACCTGATTTTCATATTACATCTGGATTTAGAATCATGAAAACCCTACTCGACTTATGCGCTGTGTGTTTTTTGTACATTTTCCGGCGTGTTTGAAAGGTGTAAATTCCGTCGAATTCTGTACTAACTACTGGCATTATTTCTTAGAAGTCCGATATAATTTAGAAAGTGGTGCAAATGTTGCCGTCAAATTCGATATTGCCGGTGTGTGGCAGATCTTCGTCGTCGTAGAGGCGGTTCTCGCCGCGCCACGCCGAGTACAGCGTCGGCAGGAAGTCGTTGAACAACGGGCTGTGGAGCTGCGACGCGCTGTTCTCGCGGATCACCTGCAAAACAATGTCACGTACTGTATACAGTTCAGTGAATTAAAAATAAACTATTTTCGCATTTTATTGCGACAATCCATACTCGTAGACATATTTAAAAACGACTATGAAAGCCGAAAATAGTTTTATTATAATAACGCGAGGAAGTTCTAATATAAATGTATTATGATTTTGATAATATATTTGCCACCAACTTCGAAGCTTCTCGCGGAACATAATAAAATTAGATCCAGTGCAAACTATGTTACCAATCCACATCGCATTATGGAGTCTATGTAAAACCGTGGTTGTAGTTATCGCGGTGTGGACATGGTATCGGTGTGTGTTTTTAATTATATACCTATTTATATTTTTTCTTCTCTTTATTAATACTTGTGATACTGTGACTACTGTGACGATAAATATGTATTTCTATGTTTTTCCTCACCTTACTCAGCTTGTTGTAGGTGGGGTCCTTGTGGTTGTACGGCGCCCAGATCTTCACGTCCTTGTCGAGGCCGCTCGTGGCCAGGATCGGGAACCGCGGGTGCGGTTCGATGCAGTTCACCTGCAACCACACCGTAGTGGGGAGTCACTTCTAGAGAGTCATTCTACGATGCTGGTGGTAAGATAATTGTATCTGCCCGGGTAGCGACCATCTTACACAAGGTGCAAAACCCGACACAGCGACCCGCGTGAATGTTACGGGATTGCCGTGTGTATATCCGGCTGCAAACAGGCCGGCATAATTGTGTTGACTTGTGAGGGATAATCGTCTCTCGCCAGTCGACACTATCTGGACCCTGCTCCACTTGACATCAAGTAGAGTGCGATCATTGCTGTGCCCGTATCAAAAAGCGTGTCATATTTTAGACTGCCAGTTATTTAAACCAACCGAAACCCCTCTTCGATGGCGTAATTATATACACGCGCGGTACGACATCACTCTGAGAACCGGGAGTTTCTAATTTCGAGTCAGGTAAGGTGACAATGGGTTTTCTACTCAATGTTTGGAATTTGAGCGCAATATTGCGATACACCCCTCCCCTGTATTGATATTCTTGCGTAAAATCATAAGAAGAATAAAAATCCTCGATGCAATCTCACCACCTGTTAACATCTCCTGCAGCCACTGCACGATGGCCTCCGAATTCTTCTCCCAGATGTAGATGTGGCTGCAGTCGGAGCCGGAGACGACGTACTCGCTCCTGGGGCCGAAGAACGCCACGCCCTTGAACGTGGCGCTGTTCCGGTGTCCGGTGTAGCGGTGCGTGTAGCCATCCTTCTCCTGGTTGGTGTCGCCTCTGGAAAGTCAGTCAAGTGTATATGAGATGGTAGGAAAGAAAGATTTATTTACTGGCACAATTTAAACTATTTTTTTTTATGAAAGCTCAGCAAAGTCGCTTCACTGCACCTGATGTTAAGCGATATGAAGCCCATATAGCAAGTGTCGACCGACCAAAGATATCTAGCAATAAGAATGTTCAGGTAGAACAGGGAAAAAAAAGGTAACACTATATATTACATTAAAAAAGAAAACATTAAGACCAGCAAAGGTCCATCTCATTCAGCCTGATACTATACTACGTTCTAAGTAGTAGTGCAACGCAAATTGTCGGTGAGAGGTCCAGGTTCCGTGCGGACGCTGAATCAGTTAACCGAAGACAATCAGCTAGACCGAAACAATGGTTCCTAATTTCATCTGTTAACAGAGTGGTGACCTTTAAATATAAGGTTAAGACCTTGTGTAAGCATGAGGTCACGTATTGACTAATTCTCCCTCCCTCCCTAAGGCTGCCACTGCCAGTTAGTATTAAACTTCTTTACTATTAACTAGATTCTCTAATAGTAAACATTATATTAGCAAAATAATTACAGAATACAATTTTATACATTTTTTTGACAACGTCCAACCAGAGAGAATAATAGAATAGTCGCCACGTGACATATCTTCTTCTGCCAGCCTGCCCGCGCAGCCGAATACTTCCGGAAACGCCCGATGTCATCAGCAAGGATAGCGGCGCATAGCAAATATTTATACTCACTTGACGTGAACATCATTTTGGTATTGAACAGGTAGATGTCTTCATCGTTGTAAGAGCCGAGGATTTCGGTGCCGTCGTGATTGTAGATGGCGCACGTGAGGTGCATCATGGACAGACGCATCTTCTTCTTTGTGTTGGTCTGGAATTAATAGTACTATAATAGAAAACGGGGACCAGTGGAGACGTAGTGTGGCATCACACATACTAATTGACCAATCTTTACAAGTTGAACTCAGTGTTATACAAGTCTGAAGATAGACAAAATTTGATATAAAAAGTTTAAATAACAGCTGAGAGAAAAGAGTAGCACAATCCCATTTAGTCCTTGGATATTATAAAACAAACTATCCCCCCTATCGTCTGTTTATTTGTCTGAATGTGATAAACTCAAAAATCATCGAACAGATTTGGATGAAATATGATACGGAGATAGTTCCGAGACCGTGGCAAGAACATAGGCTATTTGTTATTCCAGAATTTATATACCGAGTCTTTTATCCCGGAAAATCCTTGAGTGGCATTTGTTAATATTTTAGAGTAGGGATGGGATTTGGGACATATCGACACTGCTCGTCTAAACCAATCTCAACTAATTTCTTTTGTGAATTCAACGATCTCAGAAACATAGCAGTTGATTACATGAAATATTACATAGTCTGTTGAAAGCAGGCGCCACGACTAGGGTTGCCAACCGTATTCTAATGTATAGTATTGTACTACGTTTTGGGTCTGTGCACTAGATACTGTTGAAGAAATATATAGTACGGAAAAATGCTGTATTTCCCCTAAGAAGTGTTAGCAACCCTAGCTACGACCCTATTATCGACTAAAGACATTTAAATCACAAGGACTAAGGCTCTAAAGTTTCTGAGAGTCTACTTCGAAAAACGAAATCCGTAGTTTCGGATGACGGATCGCACGTTTCGTTACTACGAAGTGTTACGGATTCGATCCGTTCATTACAATATTTCAGACATGGAATTTGTAAGCACGTATAGTTATATTTTTTAAAACCATCTGCGATGATAAAGTTCCACTGCTTTCTCCTAAAAATACGGGGTATCGACCCTACCAGTATCTTAAGCTACAGAACAGTGACGGATCCGAAGTAATTTGGTAATAGAGTTAAATCCGAAGCTCGTTTCGTTTTTCGACGTAGACCGTCTGAGCCGTACAACTCACATTGTCCTCGGTGAAGCCGGAGGGGCAGTAGAGGGCGAGCGGCTTGCTGGCCTTGCGCCGGTCGTACACGCGCACGAACTTGTCGCGCCCCGCCACCACCAGCTGGCGCAGGTCCAGCGGGTGCCCGTGCACGCTGTACAGCGGGATGGCCGCGCCGCGCCCTTCAGCTGGAACAGTCTGCAACCAACCACAGTGCCCCACTCACTGTCGGGGTCTAGATCGGCCTGTATAGGCTAATATAATGGGAGAGTTGACACTATCTGGAAGGGTCCAGAGTAGAGTCTGCATGCCATCAGGTGCACAATGTATAGAGTCGTATAGTAATAAATGCTGTAATATAATTGTTGATTTAATTTATTATAATTAGCATATTATGAATATCTTACAACACCGACAATGAATACAATTACGCTCGTAACCCAAAAGTATCATCATTAATAAAATTATCAATCTACATAATCATTGTAATGATAATTGTCTCACCTTCAAAATCATAATTAATAGACCCTCATATTTTTA
>NW_023595571.1:0-1000 GCF_014839805.1 Manduca sexta | reverse complement strand
TAATATTTACTGATTTTCCACTATATAATCTTATGTGGGAACTTTATTTATGATTGAATTGTCTAAACCCAAAAGTGAAAAATAATTATTCGTCTGAACATCGAAAGTTATTTCAGAAATATTTAAGTTCAACACTGCCCTTAATCAATATTAACCCTTCCAAAAAGATCTAGTTTCAACATGTACCAATTAACCTCAAACATAATCATCTATCATTTCACAATATGAAGCTCAAACTTCACTTGTAACGTAACCATCATGTACACCATCAACAAACCCGTGAACACCGTCACCGCCCATCACCGCACCATCACCAGCGCCTGTTGCAATGACCCCGGCCGTACGTCCAGTTATGGCTGCGGAAGCGTTGATAATGTCATCTTGCATCAGGCGATGGCCAGTAGGCGCGCCGCTCTGGTCAGCATGTCTATGATACTCCGCCATAACTTGCGAAGCATGTTCGAACGGTAGAATAGGAATCTCCATACGAAGAACACGACCGCGATTTGGGTCACGATGTGGACTATGTGTAATCTGAAATAAAGTTACAGGACTATTGGAATTCTCGGTATAAAATGAAATGAGGCTTAGACGCTCCTTCAGGTATTTAACAAAGGAGTCGATATCAAATTATGAAAATAGGTAAGTAATCATGAATCATTACACATTTCACCGCTCTAAATGGGGCTAAGCTCAATTCCTTTGCCCACGAGAAAAGAATAAAAAAACAAATATGTCCTCAAATATGCAACAACAAATACGTTAAAACCGACACCAATTCAAAAATGGAATCAAATATCTCACCTTCGCAAAAGCGCTCTAGACTTGCCGAGCGTGTCTGGACTCTCCTTGAAGAGGAACCTCCTTATGCCGAGCACGTAGGACTCGATGTACGCGTCCCAGTCGATGTTGCGCACGTTAAAGTCGAACGTGTGGCGGTCGTCGAGCGAGAGCGACTCGCACAGCGCCTGCACGTTGTCGTCCGCGAACGCCCATTGTC
>NW_023595570.1:0-5628 GCF_014839805.1 Manduca sexta | reverse complement strand
GTAACTAACACAACTTTCTTTTATATATATAGATAAAGTAATTTGAATTTGACACGCCCGAACGCCACTATTGTAAGAGAATTTGTCGCAGCGGCATTCACACTACGCAGTCAGAAATACTTACGCACACGTCATGCACTAAAGTACAAAATTATCAAAAAATCTGAAAGGTATATTTGACTGCAAAATGATTTTTGTCACAATGTTAGCAAACACAAAGACGAGTTTGTGATTTAATTTATTTATGCAATTTCAAAATGATCCGGTATACTTATCCGTAAATAAATAGCATCCTTATAACCCACATTTTACTAATAAATAACCACGTAGTATACCTATCACGTATTTATTATATGAAAGAGGCATATTTAAGTCTTAGAGAGTCTTCATCCTCTTGCCCTGGTTCCAATCCGACATTGGATCTCCGCAATGTTATACAAAAGGATTAAGTTTAAATATATAAATAAGGCCGGCATGATTCTAGAAATGTCAATATCTTTTCTTATGCACTTTGGTTATCACTATAGTGTACCAGCTTCAACCCTTTAAGGGGTAAGTAGAGATGTAACATGCCCGCAACTATATTTATTAAAACACTAATAAAGTTCATAATAATTTCTTTATCATGCTTTTGATAACAATATCATAAATAAATGAATGTCTGACATCTCTCTATTTCATTTAAAAAAAATAATAATATCTGAATCTAGGATTCGAACCCTGGACAATAATACAACAAACAGGCCAAGGCCCAATCACAGTAACCTAGTTAACTTTAGTAGGCATGTAATAATGCGTGGCTCAGTCAAAAGCGGTCAGTAACTAGACCGAGCTACTTTACTGCTAGTAACTGGATAGGAGAAGCAAAATTCGGCAGGTTTTAATAATGTCTAGTAAGTCACCAAGTAAGTATAGACCCACAAAGATAGCTAAAAAAATTCAAAGGTCTAATCGCCTATACACGTCATGTGTTGTTACCAATATTATTTTCGCAATAAAAAGATTTTTCCGAATCGGTAACAAACTTTTAAAAAAATACATATCGAATTGATAACCTCCTTATTTTTTTAAATCGGTTAAAAATAATATTAAAGGGATTAATTTCGCTTCACACAAAACAAAATGATTTAAATAAACTTAACGTTTATAGGTAATTTGAAGTTTTAGATTTGTTGAGCTACTTCGGTGGCTGACTGTACTTACATAAAAGCGTCTTAACATTAAACGTCCAAATCGCTTTTCCTATTTATCTCAAAAATTTACCAATCAAAACAAAGTTCCTTTTGATTAAAGATTGAGATTGGGATCAATTATTGAAAACGGCTGATAATGAGTTGATTTCGTTGCCCATGGCGTCGAACTACGATAACAGATTCTTGTAATAAAATCAAACCAAACAATCAAGTTCATAGATAACCACGTTGACAATTTTGGATGCCTTGAGGAATGCTCAAATCCTCGCCATTTGCAATTTTTATGGTGTGTTTTTGTCGACATATCAGGTGCTATGAAGATACTATTTGTTAATATCAGAGAGTTCTCACAACTGCTCTATATCACTCGACTTGAGAACAACATTCAGGCAGTCGTAGATCTAAGGAATATAATGAAAACATTTTTTTTTTATTTCATTTAAATGGCAAGACAGCTTGCTTATAGTAAGCGATGCGACCGCCTATAAAACTAAAAAGCATACTGCCTGTTGTGCCTAGTTCCACTGGCAATTGAGAACGTAACAGAATTTCAAAACGGTTAATTTGCGTCAGAGACCCTAGTAAGGTCCAGAATTTACCATTAAACATGTCAAAAACTAGCTCCAACAGCGACTCTACATTTTAAAACATGAGTAATTCTATTCCGTACGCAAGAAAATACACAGAAGGCTATACTAAACTAATAAACTATTGACTTAACAAAATAAAATATTGGATTGTAGTTCTTGTATGTCAGAAGTTAGACAATACAGCTTAGTCTATATCTTTAATGATTTTATGTTTACGCGAATGTTAGAGATTGAAATAAAACTATTTTTCAGATTTTATCTCGGTTTTTTAATTTTTTTCTCCTGCCGTGTTGAAATCTTTGCAGCATTCAGTCAGTCCCGTGATAGTGAGACTGCAAAGTCTGAAAAATAGTTTTAATCTATTTCTTTGTTCAAAGCGGCTGTTTACTCCAACACTAAATAAGGACGACTTAGGTCCTCGTGTAGGTGCTAAGAGTCGCGGCTACAGATAAAATATAACCTACTATGTTAGAGCCCATGTAATAGGGACGAGCCTATCCATAAATTGCCGGGACCAATCCCAGACTCCGGGCTAATACTGAGCAGAAAACCGCAATATAATGATTTCTTAAGTTTACGCCAATGTTAGATACTGAAAAAAAACTATTTTACGGATGTTATCTTATAAATAATATTATAAGTAATCGCGATAAAATACGTAAAAAAGTTTTATACCGAAACCACAATATATTAGTTATCAATATGTATTTTATATATAAAGTTGAGCACTACAGTTCTAATATAATGTCATCCACCAAAAAACGCTGCGTGCTTTGATAAATTAATTTTATTGCAACATGAAAAATATGTATATGCATACGAAAATAAATTCTATATCATCTTAAATACGTTCGTCTATCTTATGAAAATATTATATATGAACTAATCAAATATTCTTTATAGGAACCCGTATACTTATGAGTTATAATATTTTATAACTTAATATTTGAACAATAAAATATAAATCAGCAATTACAAATTTGAAAAAACACGTGATGTTTCGTTCGTGTTTATTCGTCAAAAACCACGGTGGGTCGAGAAGAATAATAAGTAGGTAAATATATATTTTAAGTGTAATATATTATCTTCATTTAACTGCGAGGAAAAACCAACTGACATCACTGGAGTGCGAATTCATGGAAAAATATTTATTTTAACGACTAGACAAACTTATTTAATTACAGTTTTTCTGTAAGACTGACGGTATAAAATATATTTACACTGCTATTGACATGATCTGTCGAATTTGCCAGTGTATTGAGATTTCCTCGCAAATATTATACTTACTATATTATGTAAAATATAATAACGACTACATATTACATAGGCTCATAACAACAAGACACGGTGACCTCATTACGCGATATGTCTGGGACAATTTCGATCAACAGTACTTATCATCAGACGGTGGTCCCGACTCCCGGCATTGCACCGCGCATGTGCAAAAACCTACATTCCAGGAACGTTCACAGACAAGGACGGCGTAACGAGAGCGAGCGGGACAACAATAGGATTCCGAAAATTCAGGGAAATCCCACTCTCCCCCCATAATAACTCGAAAAAAAGTATTATGTCACTACCGCACTGATGTCCAACAAAAATGACTAAATTAGAACATGCCACTAAACTAGATTGGATTAACATAGCCCCCACATACTGTTACTAACTGCATTAAGTCTAGATTTTTAGGTCATAGCGCTTGCTAAACGATATACTTACGTATTACGGGCGTAGCGGTAGTCCAAATGTAGAAATGATGGCACATTTGTCCAAGAAGCATTTAGAAAGTCCCGAATGATGATCAGATCTTGCGTGCACAGGTTATAATCCAAAAAAAAGTGTTTTATTTAAAGACACACACTGGTTTCTCGTAGCGCGGCGACCGGAGTTTAAAGTACTTTAGTTATTATTGAATACTGTGTATTATAAACGTGTGTGAGGAAAAAAAATCAATTTGGTAGACGCTCAGTTGGTAGCCATTTTGTGTGTGGCCGGGTGTCGGTGGGCAGGCGGCGGCACGCATGCGCCCGGGGAAGCCGCCCAAACGTCTGGCCCGACGAACCACGCGAGATGTCTAATCTTCCATTATCTGTGGACTAGTACAGATTATTTAGGTTCGAAATGTATATTTAAAAGCTTACGTGTGTTTTCATGAGAGTTATTTTCAAAAACTCCAAATAATCTTGTGATTTACAAACATATTCTCTATTTGCAAATTTTACATAAAACATTAAGTACTTAGCTCATGCTTTTTTAAAATATTCAATGCAGTAAATGACTTAATTGAATATTATGTAAGAATGTACTGTGCCCTTACCAATATTCAACATATCAATAAATTAAACTACAAATATAAAAAACAGGTACTGGGAACATATTTCGGAATAAATAATTCGAATTTCGAAGTTTCAGTACAACGCTCCGTAACAAAATTATATTTTTACCTAAAGTTTAATTCTATTAATTATTATCGTACAGATTATAATAGGTCGAGTTTAATTCATAGTATAATACAGGAAAATAATTGATGACAAAAAAATCAATATAACCATAGTGATTATTATTTCAGAAAGTTATATGTTAATTAAGATATTATTTTCCCGCTTTAACACATACGACGTAGTGAACAAGATACATCATGTATTCTGGAATTAATTTAAGTAAGTACTTATCCAAACAAAATGCAACAGAAAATATGAAGCCTGTTTTATTTATAACTAACACCGTTCCAGTCAATTGTAACCAAAACTAACTACAACGTGGCCCTAAGAAGAAAGAAAGAAATATTTATTAAGCACTAACTGAAGAGGATTGAATCCAAATCAGTTACTTTAAGCAAACAGGTCTTGGAACAACTTACTATTGTAATTTATTCCTCTTATGTTTGACGAATATAATTAAGTCACACGTTAACAGGCTTAATTAATATGAAAATAATCAAATCGCGTGAGTCCAATAGGAACAAACTCTTATTATTGCGTGGGCAAACAAGCAATGAGTAAGTTATTATAAAGTAATTTTAAATTAACCAGAGATTTATTAAGAGAGAGCTTGACATTAAACGGTTTAGTTAACAAAGAGAATAAAATAGAACTTGGTAAATTGAGACCATAATTAATAAATTAAGTGGTTTTAATAATAGAATATTTTTTAGATTATTAATGTTCTAATATTAGGTTATTGCTGGCATTTAAAACACAGAAAAAAAACAATACGAACGATATATAAATTTCTTTTTAATTTAGGCCCTACGTGCATTTCTATTTAGTATAAATGGGTTTTTTGGTAGAAAATATCATTATTATAAAATTGATAAACATACTTCACTAATATTAGAAAAAGGAAGTTAGTTCCTTGCCCAGAAGTTGGGGTAAATCTAAATCGCCTTACAAATAATCGTTGTATATGTCAGTAACAGTTCAGTGTTTTGTCTTCCTTTGTTGAGTGACATTTAACGCTAGAGGAAGCGAGACAAAACATTATAACCACGACTGACGTATACAGCTGCTTCTGTGCGGCGAAGACCACCCATACACACTAAACATGGTCATATGGAGATCAAATGATCAAATAATGTTTCCTTTTGAAGTATGGTTATATGGTATGGTTTGGATAATAATATACTTGAGAGTGATTTTTTGTGTTTGGGTGAAATACTAACGTTTATTGATAATGATAATGATAATGATAATCATGCGCGCCGTCAATATTGATTTTAGGGAGGTGCAGCTACATTTACACGCCATATTAAGAGGGTACTATATCAATCCTGTCCCACTGTTGGGTACGGGCCTCCTCTACTACTGAGCGGGAAGTACTACAAATCACCAATTTATTTTTTCAAA
>NW_023595569.1:0-12014 GCF_014839805.1 Manduca sexta | reverse complement strand
ATTGACTATACAACTTTACTTTAGGGGCGGTTCAAGTATTACGTAACGCAATTTGGAGGGGGGGGTCTTGTAAAACGTTACGATACGTAACAGGCGCGGGATCTCGTACAAAGCGTTATGTAGCATTGGTTTTTTTTTTATTTTTACACTTAAAGCATCTGAATGTTTGCCGGCAAACATGACAGCTACATGACATTACGGGTGTCACGGAAAAATAACCTCATTATGTAGTATATAATGCCGGCAAACATTCAGATGCATAACGAAAGTATTTTAGCGACTTTCCTGTATTTTGCATAAAAAAATTTAAGTTGCAAAAAAAAATTGTCACTTTAGAGTTACATAACTTTTGGAGGGGGGCGGGGGCGTACAGGAAAACGTTACGGCGCGATACATGCGGGCGTGGGGGGGGTCAAAAATCTTCAAAAATTGCGTTACGTAATACTTAACGGTCCCATAGTTGGTTGTTAGATAAACAGATCCGACAAACTATGACGCACTTTGCGACCTCAAAGTAGTGTGTTTGTGTTTGTGGGTACTGGTATTATTAATTATTCCAAAGTCCAATACTCTGTATACAAATTGCACGTTGAAAATACAAGTGGCATTATACGAAATTTGACGGTATTGAGTTAGAGCGACATTTGAAATCTGCAGAAAAACTACGTCATAATATCCAAATATTCATTTCTTAATAGGTCACTTAGGGTATCACTAGATGTCACAAGTGTCTCATACTTTTAAGTTTTGTGTTTGTTCGTTAAACATAAACTGACAGTAATCCAGTCTGTGTTTAGTCGTCAGCGACAATTAATGTCGCTCTAACTCAATGACTAAATATAAAGAGGACAGGCCTCAAAAGTTAGCTATATGAATAAGTTATATTTATGTTAGGGAAATCGACGCAGAATTGTCAATATATATGTCTATCTCTTTTACTCAAAGCTTATTTGGAACGTAACAAAAAAGACAAAAATAATTGCTTTCTTCGCATATGGCACTATTTCGTTTACTTCAACACATTGGGACCGCCTTGCGGCAGAAACGCCATTTTATGCGGGCCAGTCAGCAAGTACATGTAGTGTCAGACGATGTAAACAAATCTTCATAAATATTGAATTTAAAGTAATATAATCATATTCTCAATTGTTCAGTGTGTTTATTAGTGTATTTGTTAAGTTTCGAAAATGACTCAGTGTTGTGTGAAAGGATGCAAATCGAATTCACGCAAGAAAGACCCCGAAATATCTTTTCATAGGTTAGTAACTGTTTTTACCAAAAATTAGCAAATATCTTTGTATATTTACTTTTTGGATGTATTTTTATCAATTAAAATGATATGTGGATCTGGTTTGTTAAGCTTTGGACCCTTTTAGGCGTGATTTATACACATTAAAATCATTATGTTTGTTTACACACGAGCTTAGGGATGGGTGGGTGGATTTGTTTAGAAATTATTGATATCGATATTTTAACAGACGCCCGTTTATCAGTTACGGTTTTTGTCTTTGAAAGAATGTTAGAGCACACATCAATATTGTATTATTCAGAACGACAAACTAAGTGAAATTAGAATATGTTTTTAAGATAACCAAAAAATTTAAAAACCAAGGCAAAATGAATTGAGAATATTGAGCGACGTGATTGGAATCCTACACCAAATACATATTTCTTTACATTTTGAGAAGATATGCATAAACCACACGTTTAATTAACGCGAGTAAAGATAACTGTTTTCCAACAATATTCCCGATAAGTAAAATAGTAATGATTATTATACTTCACCTAATAGTAATATTACTTTAATATATTGCTATGAATAAAATTAGAATTGTTACATAAAAGAATAGATAAACATAAAAGAAACAACATAAAGATGAAATGTAAGATATATTTTTACAATTGGCGGTCTTATGTTTTCAGCAACCTTTGCATGCACGGAAATAGATACATAATCATATTGTTGTTATTGCAAATAATTATTATAATTGATTATCTTAACCACCATTTTTACGGTCATTGATTTTAGTTTGCTGAACCATAGTTATGTTTCTCGATCAAAGAGCATAATAATAAAATAAAATAAAACCAACCAAATAATTGCTGGCTACGCTATCTTATTCCATTTATCATGTATTAAATAAATATCTTAATCTGTAACTTAAATTTTTAGCAAGGAATAGTGCAACATACAAATATAGATCAAACACAACTGGATGTTTGTCACAACAGGTACTGCTTTGTTTAACAATTGTTACTTATAAATCAGTTTCAGTTTGTTTGTTTACATTATGGTTTGTTATATTTATATTATGGTAGTTCCTAACCCCTTTCGTATTTGATCTTTTGGGGCTTGTTTGTCTCTCTTAATTCTTCGATGTCGATACAAAATTTTCGGTACTAGCATATCACTATTGTAAGGGGCGGAGTCGGCACCATTTTGTTTATTAAATGTGCCGCATGTCACGTGACCATATTACCCATCCTCTATACTTCTTTTATCATTGCTCTAACTCAATACCGTCAAATTTCGTATAATGCCACTTTTGTTTTCAACGTGCGAAATGTGTTAGTAGTAGAATACGCCATTCGTCTGATGCCAACAAAATCTGTGACAAACTACTACGCGGCGTTATACTGCGCTAGACACCTTATGTTTTGTTTTGGACCCCGCAATCTACACCGGGGCAAATCTGGGAATGAGATTATGAAATCCCCGGCGCAGCGCCTGCAGGGCCCTGGAGGAAAGTTGGGAGGGAGGGAATATCAGGCTACAATGTGTTATTACAACCATGAGGTATACACACTTAACTGTGTGCCTCAGGCCGCGACAAATGTCTCTCCGCGCGGGCGTTCGGTGTGGACACCGAGCGCACAGGAATTGCCTGGAGACATAAGGTTAAGTAATGCGCAGTAATAACGATACAATGTCCTTCAACGATGGTACCAATAGACTAATATCAGCCCTGTATTATATACTGTCCCACTTGGGCACGGGCCTCCTCTACTACTGAGAGGGATTAGACCTTGGTCCACCACGCTGGCCTAATGCGGATTGGTAGACTTCACACACCCTCGAAAATTTCTATAGAAATTTCTCAGGTATGCAGGTTTTCTCACGATGTTTTCCTTCACCGTTAAAGGCAAGCGATAATTCATAAAGAATACACACATAATTTTTTTTGAAAAGTCAGAGGTGTGTTTTGGATTTGAACCTGCGGACATTCGTCTCGGCAGTCCGTTCCCCAACCAACTAGGCTATCGCCGCTTTTGTACTGATAGTGTATAGTGTGAATTGTGTTAATCAACACGACCTGGGATTGAACTCTGAACCTTCCTTCAGTCGAACATCTCTTCGTATCGTATAAAATATAAAAAAAATATGGATGATTATTAATCAATAATGTATGATATAAAAAATGATTACAGATGGTGGGTGGCGAGTCACGCAACTCAGCATTCGCAAATTGTCGTCAGCAAAAAACTGTTAGAAGACTGTCAAAATGAAGTAATAAGGGTTCGGAACATCATGAGATATCTGCTAAGCGTCATCAGTGATGTGGACAAAGATGAATTTCATCGAAAATTGACATTAAATTACTTCGACAGTTACATGGTGAAGGAAACGGAAAATTTCACAAAACAAATATTCGACCATTACGACAACTTCAGATACAATCATGCAGCGCAATCGATACTCTATTTCGTTAGTAATAAGGTCTCCGGGCTTTACTGTCATTGTGTTAAGGACAGATTGTATTGCAGCCAAAAAGATTCAGCGGAAAGATTGTCCGCGCAACTAGTTGTTAATACCATTTTAATATCTTTGTGCAAGGCTTTAGGGCCGATTTTGCCTCATTTAATAGAAGAAGCATGGCAACACCATCCATTGTTCGAGAAACCATTCTATTTCACTATGGCTAAGCCTGTGTTGCTCGCCGAAAATATAGATGTTTCCATTATGGACGCCATTTTGGACATCAAAAAAGACGTATGCGTTTTAACGAAAAATGAGAGTTTAAAGAAATTTTCAGCGAAAATTTATACGAATTCTAATTTGTACCAGAAACTGACGCCTTTAAATAAAATAAATGGCAATGACAGCGTACTGTGTGAGATATTGGAACTGTCATCTGTCAGTTTGGAGCTGTCAGACGTTGACAGTTGGCGCGTGGAGCTGTCACCAAGTAGTGGAGGGCAGTGTTTACGGTGCAGGAGATATAATACAAAGAAAGGCAGCGACAAATGTTTAAGATGCGAGACTGTGCTCGCAGCTTTATAAAGTAAAGTGTACACAGTGCAATTGACAACATTTCATTTTTTCATCATACTCAAATATTTTTATTTATGAAACTAGATCTAAAATTATGAGACCCATTTTTTTTTTTTTTTCAAAATTCAGATATTTCATTCATGATTTTCATTTTGAATATTGTGTTATTCTAAAACGATGTAAGCACCAAATGACTTCATATATACGGCTCAAGACGTAATGACCTTTGCTTTGCAGTAAAAAAGAAGTGACGTGACAGTTTGTTTTGTTTCTCTCTCTCTTTGAAAGTGACAGTTGTGACGTAAGTATTATAATATTGACATTGACAAATGACGGTGTTTTAGTTTTTTAAAATAAATAGTAAGGTGAACAAAGGAACTTTTTCATTCAACCGTATATATGACGTCATCAAGCATTCTTCGGTTTTAATTTTTCTGCGAAATTATGTAATAATAAAAATTTAAAAATGCATAATCAAACTCAGAGTAGAAAAATTAAGAAACGGTGCTTTTGTTTTAGGCATGTTTACATTTTGAAATGTCAATTATAAGAGGCATAACATTGTAGTACAAGATAATTTGTGGTTTATTTCCCCCATTCAATGTAACTTTAAGCGATATTAAAGCCTCTTTGCCGCAGATAAATATCATTTTGTGGTTAAAAATCCTATATAGGAAAACTATTAAATCTGCGAGTTTAAAGTATTAGCTGAAAAATTGCCCCAGTCATGTCACTATATTGTCCATGAAATAGTGAAAACATTGTATATATGTCAATGACGTTTTACAAATAGACGCGTCATACACAAAAAATGGCACATAAAAACGGCGCACTATTTGCTATATTCACGTACCTGTACGTATCACAAATTAGCTCGAAGAAGGAATAAAATGATGCAGCATACATTCGTTAGAAAAGGCTATATATACATCGACAGTTACGTAACAGCGTTAGTGCTGCACGCTCATTGGCCGTCGAGTCGGGCAATTACCTTCCTTGCGTCTTGCCAGTATTGAGCTCGGACAACGTATCTATGTAATAAAAACATCTTCGACATAAGTACAATATTTTATGAGATTGTTTTGTAAGTGTTTTGCCAAATGCTATATCATTAGAAGACGTTTCATTGTAATTTTTAAATAAATCATCGACGTCAAAGAGTTGGGCGGATTTCATACAAACATTTTGCGGATATGTGATGGTTAGTCAATCTACCGTGAAATATCAAAACACCAATGTAAAATACTTCATATTTTTCCATATCGTGATATTTTCTGTAAATATTTTAATATTAATATCTAAGGACGCTGTGATATCTTGTCACACGACATTTCAAAAAAGACAGCGACTTATTACCAATTTGTAATAACTTGGAGCACAAATTTGGCCCTGATATCCGGTCTTTAGCTAACTGTACTGTTCTTTGATCGACAATGATGAGCGTTGACTGACAGAAACATGGGCGCACATCACGCTATAAGTATTTTTTGTTTTTTAATTAAAACTGGTTTAGGGGCCGTTCAAGTGTTACGTAACGAAATTGGGGACGGGGGGGTCTTGTAAAACGTTACGATGCGTAACAGGCGCGGGAGCGAGGTCTCGTACAAAGAGTTATGTAACATTGTTTGTTTTATTTTGTAACAATAACAAAGGTATTTTAGCGATTTTCTTGTATTTTGCGTAAAGTTATTGTGAATATTCCAAAAAAAGTTACACTTTCGAGTTTTGAGACTTTGGGGGCGTACAGGAAAACGTTACGGCGCGTTACATGGAGGGTGGGGTTCAAAAATCTTCAAAAATTGCGTTACGTAATACTTAACGGCCCCCTACGCACGCTTGACTTGGGCTGTAAGTTGGTGAATGCGTGACGAGAGCGTTACGAAAAGTGTGATCACATTATAAACTTTGACACTTAAAGCATCGGAATGTTTGCCGGCAAACATGACAGCTACATGACATTACGCGTGTCACCTTATTATGTAGTATATAAGGTTATAATACACACGTAAATGTCATGTAGCTTCATGTTTGCCGGCAAACATTCCGATGCTTCATGGATTGAAGTAAATAAAATGGTAAATTCATTTTATAGTTGATATTTGTGAATTTTCGGGTTATTAATAAAAAAATATGGCAGTTAAATAAGTGAAACGTATGTATACATATAGATGGAGCTAAAGAAGTTTTACTTCAGTCGTGTGTTCTAAAAAGCACAATCGTTTTTGTTGCCGCGTGAGTGTTGCGTTGTCATGACGACGAACGTGTTTATTCACAGATACACACGCGCAACTTGTAAATGTGTTCTACTTTAGATAATCGACCTATAGATTAACGGCAGTTTCCAATAAACGATCCCTATCTAAATCTTTGATCCAACCAATCAAAATGCTTAATTTGTTAATAAAAAAATTATAATTTTTTTCGAACTTTTATTACACTGAAACTAATTTTCGGATTTTATCGCGGTTTTTTATATTTTAGTTTTATCACGACATTTCGAAGAGTTTGCAGCCTTTATGGTCACGTGGGGGGAGGGGGTTTATTGCATCTGATTTTAACACGTTCACTGCAACGCACGTGAGTTGTGTTTTTATGGGCGCAAATCGAGTGCGACTGGTACACGCTTGGCGTGTTGTGTGAAGACTTACTCGCGTAGCGCCAAACGCCAGTGCTCGATATACCACCGTGGCTGTCTTACTGGTTATTCATTGTTTTGACGCTCCAGTCAACATGAAGTAAGAAGTGAAGCCCAAAAATGTCGACCAGTAAAAGATAACAACATCCTCTGTCTGCATGCTTATGCTAGTCTGTCTGATTGCTTTTTCACGCTCCGTTTGAAGGACCCTGAGTTGTAGGAAGGAGGGAACACGTATGCTAGCAAGCTATTCCGCCGCTTAATGATCGGTCCATTTTCGTGATGGATCGCAATAAACGATTGTAAGCGTTTATTGAAAACAGGCGTAAATGAGCACGACATAAGTGTGGCAAAACATAAGACGAGTTTTGTGACATTGTCGCGTATCATAGACGTATATTCTATAGAAACGAACGTCTATATAAACTATTTGTTCAAAATCTGGAGTTAGAACTAAAGCTCGCTGCAGCGCTAAAACCAATCGTCGTCTAACCAAACTTTTTAACATGCAGTGCTAAAGCGCTTTAAATATAGTGTAAGTAAAGCTGTCAATATTGAAACGACAGTAGTCGGATGTACGGATTGCAGTACAATTCACTGGAACACAATGAATGTTCGGAACGTCAAATCTAGTGCGTAGTACATAGGTATCAATGTCGCGAATCTTTTAAAACACGCGCGACGTGTTGGCCGTGTGGTCGTTGCGCTCATTTTAACACATGTAGTGTGCGGAGCCGCACTTACGCTCGGGTCTAGCACGCGAGTGTGATACAACTTGCCTGGCGTGTCTGATGGATTATTTATCATTAGCAATATAGCGCCACAATTGTAACGTTAAAGCAATTATTATGGTTTGGTCACCTTTTACAAAATATCGCTTACACTGAATATGACAAAAATAATCAATTGAAACACAGAGCATAAAATCCAGAGATTTATTATAAATAAAAAATAAATTACATAATAATATGTATAATATGTTTGAAAATAACAAACGGTTTGTTAAATGTTATATTTTGCAAACACAAAATATGCCCCGACCCTGTTAATCTCGTCGATGGCCCATTTAAAATAAGTTTGTTGTGTTTTACTGTAGAATTTTGTTAAAGGCACTTCGTTCCGTTTGCACCTGAAATCAGAAAGTTCTTATTTTAATTTGACGAACAGAAGGTCGAAGGTACAGCTATTCCGTCCACCGTTTGTGGGGTCCTCTAACATCCGAATTTTTCCTCATTAATGTAACTTAGAGTTGCCATAATTAATTATTGGAGCCACATTGGGACGTTTACAATTTTAGGTGCCTATGGGTATTCCGTCAAGAAAACACCGGATACCGGTTCGTAAGAAAATATCACTGTATAGATATCAGACACATGTAATGTGCTGTTTTATATCGAATGTCTTTGATCTATTAAGCGGTGAGTCATTTCATATCAGAAGAACAAAAGCGTAACTACGAGGAGAGCGCCAAGTCTTGCACTTGCGAGGGCCTTGCGTGGAGGTGTTATGAAATTCGGCGACCTTTTTTTGCTCCCGCCAGCTGTTGGTAAGATAAGAACGCATGCATGCTCTAATGTTCCGGTGTTAATTAGGCCTTAATAATATAAAATAACGCCTTCCTCCTCCCTCTTAGAAAGAATAGGAGCGGTACGCGGACTATGTGAAATACATTTCCTTATTCAACAACAACATCACGCATTTTATCCACGAAGGGGTATGCAGAGGCGCAACCAGGGCACCCACTTTTCGCCATGTGTGTTCTGTCCCATGATGTGATAGGGGCGAGCCTATCGCCATATCGGGCACAAATTCCAGACTCCGGGCTGATATTGAGCAGAAACACCCAAATATCACATTGCCCGACCCGGGATTCGAACCCAGGACCTCAGAGCGCTGCCGTACCGCGCATGCAGTACAACTACGCCACCGAGGCAATCATTATTTAGCATTTCCTTATTCATGCTGGTGTAAATGGGTATTGTGTTAAAGAGTATATTATCATACCAAGCGATTGCGATGCGAGGGTCAATATAATTCATCTTCGACGATTGGATTTCAAATCGATCTGAAACAAAAAATATGTTTTACATATATATGCAGTTTCTGTTCGCTCTTGAGGTGTGTTGGCGGTAGATAAATGATAATAACAATAGCGTAATCAAAGGTTTTTCTTAATACTTTTTTATGAAATGATTTTAAAATTTAATGGGCCTCAAGGGTCCCGCTTACTTTATAACTAAGCAAAGACGTCAGCACCAAGTCTTAGAAGAAAAATACATTATAAATACTCTCAAATTTACCGTAATTCGTAATGCGTTTACATACGTTTCATATAGTCGCTTTAGGATAATAAAAAGAACGAACCAATGTCCCACATTAAAACGCATTCTTATTGATCTGCCCACACCAAACATCAAAAGAACAATGATACGCAATTACCGTGTGCGTGTGCGTGTGCGTGTGCGTGTGCGTGTGCGTGTGCGTGTGCGTGTGCGTGTGCGTGTGCGTGTGCGTGTGCGTGTGCGTGTGTATGTGTGTGTGAGTGTGCGTGTGCGTGTGTGTGTGTGGTGATGTAATGAATAGTCGTATACGCAAATACTGAACATCAATATTCGTATTTGCTAATATGTAAAAGCCAATGATTCTTGCATCACGGGTGTTGTGTGCCTGTCCAATGTCCACGGCGTTAAATGTACTTTTTACTTCCTCATATTAAGTTTTCATTAAATGGAACATAATATTACATAAGTACTTTATATACCTTTATTCTTGTGGTTGCATAGTTTTGCGACTTCCAAAGTAGCCTGCTTCAAAGCTTTCACCTTATCCGCAAGTGTGTCTGTTCTGTTAATCTTGGCTGTTCCAAATAATTTTCAAACGTAGTACACGCGCGGTATGTGCGGACAAATTTTGCAGTCAAATTTGGCATTTGAGACTTTAAATAATTATTAATCTTATTATTATCGATCATGTCAAACAATGCATCGTCCTTGTCTTTGTTGTTTGTAAATGATTTAAGATTTTCATACACAAGTTCTTCCACAGGCACTATTCTGCAATATCTGACAGAACATTTTCCAAAATAATCGAACCTTACTTTTATTTTTCTCACACAACTGAATGTGTTTGACTTTTAGATTACAGCAACCCACGGGGTCTTCTTTATCCATTTCATTCTCCTCTTCATCTTCTCTTGTTATCGTATTTGTATTATTACTGCCCACTCTGAAAGCTAGAGTATCTATAAAATACATAGCTACTCCTCGCTGTCGATCTTCAGGATCAGATGATGTCCAGTCGGCGCGATAATTTTCTCTTATTTTAGCTATGTGTTTATGGGTTCTCTAGCAGTTTCATATATTTTTCTATTTTTCTCTTGTTCAATGTTGGAGCTCGCATCCAGAATTATGTACTTGTATTTTCCCGTTAAGTTATCATTCCACTTGGCTAGCCAACTGCTTTTATTGTCATGTTCTACTTTTTCCAAGTATGCCTTGGTGGTGGTTCCGGAATTTTATCTTCTGAGCAGTTGATTATAATATCTTCCGGTTTTATTCGTTTCTTTAACTTGCCCATAAGGTTATTGTTATTTATTGGGCAGAACAGGCCCGTCGTTCTACATTGCAATTCTTAATTTTTGTTCTCTACCATTTATTTTACAATAAGCGTATTGTTTTCTTTTTTTATATTTTTCTTTTAAGTGTTTTTCAAGCTCTGTAAAGTCACATTTAGTAAGATCCTTAATTAACTTTCGTTCTTCTGGTGTCATCACATCACGCCAATCGTTGAAGAAGTTTGTTTGGAAAGTTTTTTTTTTCACAATATCTCTATCTAACATTGCATAGAATCCCGCTACTTCTTCAGCATCTTCTGATAATTTTACCACTTTTCCGTCATACTTGAAATTAATGCCTTCAGGTAGTCTTTCGTATGGCGGTGAGAATCTGAGCCCTTTGTGTTCCAAAGATTTCCATTTAATTTTATTTTTAGATTTACCTGAAAAAGCAATAAAAGAGTACATTAGTATCATAGATTAACGTAATCATGTATGTTATCATTGTCATCATTGATGTATTCACATATGGGCTAAAAAACCTTTCTTAAAGCAATGCATCCCCTCACCGCGCACCGATTGCGATTTTGGCGGATTTTTTAAGGAGGTTTTCTCCTTAGTGACCCGAGGGTTAAGTCATTGGTTCGTCCTCAAGTGAGCCACGTCGCAAGACATGATCTTAGTGCGCACTGAGGTGTCGAGACCGGGTGGTGGCTCGGAAGAACAAGTTCGAGGCTGTTTCGCGGCAGTGTGAGTGCATACGGAACGCGTCTCTGTTACTCAACATGTCTTCCGTAGATCAGAGGAAGTATCTTTTGCTCATCCTTTATGTAATTAGCCACTTACCGCTTTCATCTGTTGTTTCTTCAGATCTGTCCATGCTTATCGCCGACGGCATTGCGTTGGTATTGCACTCTGTAAAGAGACTTTATCTTAATTATAAATGTGATGGTGTACGAAAATCTTATCATCACGCAAAACTGTGAGCTGGAATTCCATTACCATAATTAATGTCGAGGGCGTTTCATTTAATCTTTAGTGATCTCGTTTTTATTACTTTTATTTCAATATATACACACACACACACGGGTATCTGTAACATGGTTGAGGGAGGCCGATGGCTGGCGCATGCGTCATACTCGTGAACGGGTGGTTGTATTGGCATTGGCATACAAATACACCGTGTCGGGGAATAACACACATTACTTCTTATCCTGATAATTGTCTCATGGAAAAAAATGGAATTTAAGTGTAATTTTTTACACGAATGGTGTTTTATAGGGTTTCACGATGGCGAAGCCGCGAGCGACATCTAGTATTATAAAATTCGAAAAAATAGTTCCGAAAAATACGGTTAGCGCGCCGTTTTGTTAGGAGGTCTTTAAAACTAATAGCTTTGGTGGTTTTGCAGTTTATTAAAGATAGAAATAGGACGTTACGGGTGACCGTGTAATGTGTAACGCCGTCTATAGGTGTGTATCCGTTTTTTTGCAATTACGGGCGATCTAATCGAAGGACAGCTTCGATAGCCGCATAGGTAAGAGAGCCAAAAA
>NW_023595568.1:0-26442 GCF_014839805.1 Manduca sexta | reverse complement strand
TCGAAGTCCAAGTGCGGAAGGCGCGGTAGAGCAGCGGCGTCGGCGGTGAGGACGACGACGCCGAGTGAGGTAGTTGTTTGAACAGCCTCTTCCCGCACCGATTGGCGTGGTTATGCTCTCCAACCAGCTTGTGTAATGTTCCTTTTTGTGTGTAAGCTTTACAGCCACAGCCGCCCATTGTGCAACGCCAGCGCACGACTCCGGATCGCATGGTGTGCGCCGCGTAAAAGCTGCGCCCGCGCACCCACAGCCGCGGCCGCCCGCCCGGCCCCACGGACAGACGCACCATCTTGTCTACCGAACAAACAACACTGTACATATTATAATTAAAATATCAACCAATTTATTAGAAGCAACATGCAATCGCTAAAAAGCGTGGGTTAGTTATTGATCTCAAGTTTTTTCAAATATTTAAGTGAAACAAGTTAACGAGCTGTTTTCATTAGCATGTAACAATAAAAATACAAATATACAGTTTGTCAAACAAATTGATTGTACATTATCGCATGATGTCGATGTTACATAATTAATACATTTCAAATGTTTATAAAGAAATAAAATATCATTTCTATTGTCGCTATTTATGTTCAGTCAACTAAAAAATCACTCATATTCAACTTCATTAACGATTATATACAAATGAAATTAATAAATAAATAAATAATATACCAAAATAAGTGCTAGATTCGTAATTATTATCATTGGGTTTATAAACATACTGTATAATTAATTAATAACTACTTTAACGCACTGGCTGCTAATATCATTATATTACTTCACACAAGTACCGGTTCGAACAATCGCTCGTATTCCATACCGAGTAGCCGTTGAATTTGCTTATAATCTTTGATTTAAGAAAAAGACCGAAAAAACATTTCTTTATACAATATCACTAAATACGCTAAATAACACATAACATAAATTAATTTTATGTATAATTTGTTTATTGCCTGTAAACATTAAACGACTGCATCACACTACAAATTCACCGCTGATTCATACAGAGAAAGCCAGTGCGTTAAATATAAGCGCATTGAGATCCATATTTCTTGCAGAAATGCAATTTTATGACTAGTTCACCACGTCCAAACTTAGTTGGACAAAAATATCTTTTATTTTTTTCTTAAAAACATCTCATATCTTGTGCACATCATTGCGAAATCTGTCAACGATGTTGAAATAAATAGTTTTCAATTAACTTATTTAAAATAGGGAATGTGGGAGAAGTAACATAAAAAATCGTGGGACATATCAATAAAATGACCAGCACGTTACACGACTCGAGATGCAATAATTAATTGCCTCAACCTGTTAGTTAGTTAGTCATGCATGCCGAATATCTGCGACGTGCCCCATCATCCCCAACTACACCGAAATATATTGCTTGTCGAATTTTAAACGTATTTCACAAATGTGTCAGTCTCACAGGAAAATTCACAACATTCTTTATCATATACATTACAAAAAAGGGAGACTGAGGAACGTCGTCGTATCTTAGCAAGTTTAAAGGACAAAGCGCTTTATTTGTTAGCCCTTAAGTAATAAAGTTAGGCATTTTCATTACGTACATATCATTGCAATCGCTCCAAGACTGCACTTAGGTGTTTTTATTCTTACTTAATAATTTTACAAGAAGTATCAACATTCGTTGCTACATACAACTTCATTACTTAAGGGCTGATGTTAGGCTTAGATTATTCGTCGAGCACAGCCTTAGCATGCGCTGCGAGGCCCGCTTGAGTGAGCGGACGGGAGGCGGGCGGGGGCTCATGCGAATGCACGTTACTCAGCGCGAATATTTGGTCGTGAAGTGTGTGCGCATAAGCCCTGCACGTGCGACGAGTGCATCGCCACCGCACCTTGCTCTTCTCGGGGAACACCTTCTCCGCGTAAAACGAGAAGCCCCCTAACTTCATGTGCCTCCGGCCCCGGTTAGATATCACGAACTCCACTGCAAAACACCAGTCCATCAAAAAACCATCCGATGAATTGTATAATAAGACGATATCATTCAAAGCTCTCGCGTACCAGTGAACCACCGTATAACATCAACAACTGTTCATACGAAATTCGTATTTAGAAATTGCCCGCGTGCACCAATTACAATTGAAAAAGGAGACGCTGTAACCTATATAAGATTATAAAACGTAATTTATTCTATACCTTTATAAAAATCAACAATGATAAGAAAAATCAAAATACAGATAACATTTATGTGTGGGTGCGCTCATTGCTATTCGTTAATCATTGTTGCGTAACTGGTGGCATCTACTCAAAATAAATTGGCCCCTCCGCAGGCATCTTTAGCACAGTATCACTCATATCACACAAGGAATATCTTTTCTTAAACCTTTCGAACCATCCTTTACTCGCTTTAAACTCATGTTTATGTACTTTGTCACTGTCACCGTATTCAGATTTCTTTAAATTCTCGTATATCATTAAAGCTTTTTGCCTTATGATGGAGCTATTCAAATGTATGTTTTGCGAGTTACAACTCTTTATCCAAAGCATAAGAGTGTTCTCCATTCTGGGTAACAGTATATCACTGAAACGTGATGCTGTTTTAGAAGTGACTCCACACGACATCGAAGACATTAATGTTCGAATTTTGTCCTCGCTTTGTTTCATCGTCCTTATGGTCGACTCGTTTAAATTAAGCTTTCGAGCAATGGACGCAATTTTTGTACCAGATTTTATCATATCCAATATTTTAACTTTCTCATCGAGAACAATGGTTTTTCTAAATCGTTTTTTTCGCTCTTCCCTTATTTCACAGTCGAAAGCTAAAACATAAACATATTATAAATAACTGCCATCGTACCGCTGTAATAAAAATATGAAATAAATTCTATGAAGAATTACATATTCCGATCATGTTTTATGCTAGTGCGTATCGTATGTCCATAAATAAACGCGTGTAGTTAGTACAACACGGTTTCCTGTAGCGCGGAACAGTCTGCTGCGTTGTACGGGGTTCACCATATTGTTATTCTAATTATAAACCACCAATATGTAACGAATAATAGTGGAAACTGCTGTCACGCTAAACTTAGCCTCGCAATAAAGTATGTTTATTATTGGCTTATTATCAAATTAATTATGCAAGTCCACAATCAGAACGTATATAAAAGACAATGACACAATATTAAATGTTTATTTGTTAGTAGGAATGGTTTCAATAAGGCTTTCAATGCGCGCGTGTTGGTCGAGCAGTGGCGCGGGAGACGGGTGAGTGTGGTGTGGTGTCCGCGCCAGCAGCCGCCCGTCCACCGTGACGGCCTTGGCTGGGCAGCCTTGCCAGCGGCTGCGGCACGACCAGTATACCCGCGGGCCGCGTCTCTTGCGCGCCACAAACGCGTGCCCGTCCAACAACAGCGAGGGAGCGCCGCGACGCGTCACCGTGTAACACACCTGCACTCCCCCCAAACCTACAGCACACACATCACCAAATAAATAAATAAAACCACACGTCCAATCGAAACCTTTATTGAACTTTACAATTTATTAACTTAATATTACTGATCACAATGGTTTAGATTTCAAAACTAGACGATTGATGATTTTAATTAAAATTACATTATAAACAGTTCATCAACATCACTAGAATCGGAGATATTGACAAAATATCTTGGAGAAATGATGTTTCAGTTTGAAATACCGTTTAATTACACACAAAAGAATAATTACAATAGAGTAATTTTACAAAAGATAAGACTTAAAGACAAACGCAAAATAAAAACTCAAGTCAAACTTGGTGGCTGATCTAAACAATTATTAGGCCACAACATGCACTAACCACACAAAAGTTTTGACAAAATGTCTTATTGCTTTACCATAATACAAAAATGTTATCCTAAACTGTGGGACAAGTGACCACTTCGCCCAGTTCATATTTGCGTGTTATTTTTGCCATGTGGTTCTCGAGGTGGTTGTGCACCGGGTTCGTTATCCGAAGCACATTGTTTTTCGAAGTGATCCGGGCGCGACACCGCTTGCCATACTCCATGCACCTCCAGAACGTGCGGCCGCTGCGCACGCTGTCCGTCACAAAAATATATGGTTCATATATCAGTTGCAAATGCCCACTCTTTGTTTGTATGAAGTGAAGTTCGCCCTTTATATTGCTGCTCAACGCTCCTAAAACTAAATGAAATAATTAACTTTAGTAAACATCCCCGTTCAAATATACGGTGAATATATGAAAAAAAAAACAACATTCATATTTTCTATAATTTATTCCCTTTTTAAACAAGAAACATTAATAATAAGTTGACAACACAACATTACAAACGTTTTTTTTTTTTTTAGACATTAAAACAATTATTACGCTTAAAAAACAACATCTATGTTACGCAAGGAAGGAAAAATGAGAATTAAATTAATAATTAAATAAACAACAAACATTTCGGGTATATTTATTATACTTGTTGACGTGTATTAACGGATTCGTGAACGTATTATGTATTTAAAAATCAGGTAAGTATATAAAAAATATGTTTACATACTACAGGTACTTCTTTTTTACATTCATTATAAGTAAATTCAACAGCTTATTAGAGTTCATCTTAACAAAAATAACGCGCAGCACCATTACGTTATTTAAAATCCAACACAGATAGAAAGATTAAAATCAAGTAAAAACCATTGAAATTCAGTAGAAGGAGAGTAAATCTCAAGAAACAGAAGAGTCGCAGTACAAGCACGTGACGTCATCGGGAATTACGATGGGCGCAAAAGAGAACAATCACACAAATTTTCACTACACGACCATTCCTACGCATTTCAATATTTGAAATAGAATATCTGCTTTATTTTTTAAACGATTTTAATGCTGTTTTCACACATGGGCTTATTTTTCTAATTATTTGCTATAACGTATGGAATAATGCACAAAATTAAACACAAGCAACTACTAGTTTATTATGCACTAGATTTTTCTAATAGTATTATTAGTCGAGGTGTCTACTGAATCGCTCTCACTACCTATTTATCAAACCGTGCTATCTACTCATGGTATTTAATGTGTATTATATTTATAGAAGGCGACGATAGCCTAGTTGGGTGTGAAACGGACTGCCGAGACGAATGTCCGCAGGTTAAAATCCCAAGGGCAAACACATCTGATTTTTCTAAAATTATATATGTATGTATTCTTTGTGAATTATCGCTTGGTTTAACGGTGAAGGTTAACATCGTGAGGAAACCTGCATGCCTGAGAAATTCTCTATAGGAATATTGAGGGTGTATGAAGTCTACACATTGGGCCAGCATGGTGGACTACAGCCTGGACACTCTCTGTAGTAATACAAAGCTGATATCATTATTATTTAATATGTAATCTGACTACTTATTCATAGTACTTAAACTTAACCCACTACATCTTATGATAGAGGAAGTGCCATCCATATAAAAGTATCAAGAACAGAGTTGATCCTCGTCAATCAACATAAAATCATTGCATATGCAAGCATTGCCGGGCATTGTCTGAACGGATACGGGCCACTGATGGAATGGATAATATGTTAAATCCAGCCATCGAGGCCTATGTTATTATGCCACATACCGCACAAACAAGCACTTTTTGTAGACCGGCAAGAAATAATCACCTTTCCTCTATCGACACTATCTGGAGCCATCTCCATTTACCATCAGGTATAGTGGAGTCACCTTGCCGTAAGCATATAAAATACAAAACTTAGCTCAAACATTATTTTTTTACCTACTACACGCTAATGTTTTTTATAAATTTATAATCCTTTACTGCCTTTGCATTTGCTGTGGTCAATCTGGTATCAATGGGTAATAAATAAAATAATCCAGTGAAAATGGTTTATTGAATAAATACATCATTCTATCCAATACCCTGCTCGGGCTTTTAAATACAACCTCTTATAGGAATTTAGCATGAATTTTCATCCTTAATGCATGTTGGTAAGTATTTAAACCTTGTTTCTTCAGTTTATTTTTAACTTAAACTTGCAAAACATTTGAAATTTTTTTGATTCCATGAGAACTTCTGAATAAAAAGTACATAAAAGCACACTTTTATCATAATGACAGACTATGTGTGTAAAAATTTTATTCTAATCCATTGAGTTCTTACTTCATAACTCAAGTTTTTTACAGACAGTGGAGATCACTTACTCTCAGGAGGCCCATTTGCTTATAAGTTACATTCTGTTAAACACAGAATGTTCTTATGCCTACATGTGTAGACAACATATCTAGATCATAGCACCTTTTCTTACAAAATTTGTTCTAACAGTGTCAGGTACTAACACAATAAGTATGCATAACACAATTATAAAACTTAAAAATACATTTAAATAAAACCACTTCATGGATTTTTCGAGATAATTTTTCATGAGGTGAGGGGGTGACATGAAGACATGACCTTAAAGGCTGCCTTTAAATTAATAAGAGCAAATCAATTTATCATGAAAAAATCTGCAAAGTAGTTAAATTTTTACCTTTATATAATTACTATTGTTTTACTCGCAATCTATTCAGAGTTTGAAAAAATACTTATTAAAGTATATTTTTACAGGTTTATATAAATAAATGCTCAACTGACAGTATCAAAGTACACAGAAAGTATTGTAGTGCACAAATTTGTGTCCATTGAGATGACAATCTGACATGACCAGAGAGAGATCAGGAGCAGGAAGAACAACTTTATGAGCTTGGCAAAGCATGGGGATTTAAACCAGCCAACTTCCTCACTATGAGCTGTAACAAATTTATTGACCAGACCTGGCCATCAACCCAGGAATTCTCGATCTAGGGGCAGAATTAACTATATTTAACCAATAAGACAGGTTGTTGGGGAAGTCTACATTCCTGTTGAAGGATATCATCATCATCATTTCAGCCAGGAATCGTCCACTGCTGGACATAGGCCTCCCCCATTGAGCGCTATAGGGACCGGTCCCTATAGCGCTCAATGGGAGAGGCTCAGAACCAGTTCGGAGCCGCCCTCATCCAACAGACTCCAGTGACCTTCACCAGATTGTAGGTATAATCCAAATTATTAATTGGTAAAAGTAAAACATCATTGCTTATCCTGTTAGCATGTATCCAGAATACAGATGTTTTAACATCATAGCCAAAGCTAACCTGAGTTTTAAGAGATGTAATTCGGCTGGAAAACTGACAAAACTTTGCCAACCTAACATACATTATTAGATTATAGTTGGGTTAAGGTCCTAAATCCCTACAATCATGAGATTTTTTTATGTATGAACACAGAAAGAGACACCCCACTGCACCTGTTGGTGAAGTGGGTGGGGTCCAATAGAATGTCGACTGAGGAAAGATGATTACCCCCAGCAGACGACACAATTATTATACTAGCCTGTTGGAACCAGATATACATAGACCGATTCCAGAATGCGACATACTCACATGGGCCACTGTGGCGGGTTTTGATACCTTGTGAATGATGGTCACTATCCAAGTGTATAAAAAATATATCTTACCACCAGCAATAATTTGGCGAGGCAAGCTGGACAATATTTATAAGTCAGTATAAATATATAAGATCATATTTTAATTAGTATAGTATAATTATGATATTTTTTTAACTGCTAGAAATACTACAGTCTTTTGTACATTGTTATAAACTTTAAAGCCCTTACTTATGTATAAACTTGTGTCAATGTAGAATGTCACATCTGCATCAGATTTAATCATGCCAACAAAATAGTTTAAATTACAAATAAATTCAATTCTTTAAGAATAAATATCACATAATGATCTTAGTCCTACAGTGAATAACATTTCCGGCCTATAAATTTTGCAAAGCTTATAATATACCTTAGAACATAAAAATCTTAATGTTGTTATTGCCTTATATTGTCTATATTAACATGTGTTATTTTACAGGTAACAGATTTCTTACATATCAGAATCCATTTGGGCTTTACCCAGGGGTTTTCCATTCTGCCGATAAACAACAGTGTACAAGCTATGATGTTTAAACCAAACAGTGTCATTAATAAATATTATGAAAACACCATTAGATGTATCAGTGTGAACAAATACAGCACAAGAATATTCGGTACTATTGTGTTGTAAGTGTTGTTTAAGGGAAAACACCACATATATTATTATTTAAATATGCCGGTTATACTTTCAATGAGTTAAATAAAAATATAGAATATTACAATGATCCAAAATAAGCAATTTTAAAGCATTTAGATAAACTATACAGTAGGCAGAGGGAACCAATATTATTGGTAGTAGTTTTTAGGTTGTCAAATGTAGCCAAAACATCCTGTGTCTATCATGTGTGCATAGAGACATAATCTAGTACAGTCACTTAGATAAATCAATTCTATTTTATAACATATAATACCGGTTATTTGTAAAGATAATGTATTTATATCTCTAAGAAATAAAGGTTTGTTACCAATAAAACAAAAAGTATCTCATGAAATAATTTTGCAACTTTCTAACATGTTACATGTTTGATTTACAAATAAAGTTACACAATTAACTGCAGTCGATGCTTATAAAACTTATAAACAAATTACTTACCGCACGGCGAGTTGACATGGGAAATATAGTAGACGTGAATTTTGGCGCATAATCTAAGTGTTGATGTAATCAACGTTACAAACAGTTATGATACACAAATTATAAGAATTTAAGGGTCTTAAACGAAATTTAATAAATAAAATACCATATATAAAATGAGAATTGTAGGGAACGCAACGAAAACAGTAGCGCGTATTTGGAGGTTATGTTTACAAGCTGCCACTTATAAAGCTCGAAATTTCAAAATAACTGCAGAACTATGCCATAAAAACCTACATTGAACGATATTTAAAAAGACAAAATGTGATATGTTTGGAATTCGGTGTAATTTAAACGAGATTAAAGCGCCTAACAAGTACTCTATGACAACCTGTACTCAATACTGTCGTGTTACTTTCCCTGGTTCTCAATCTCGCAGTAAATGAAACTGTACATACCACATGAATATTCAGCAGAACTGACACTATTTTATTCCACTATTGTACACAAAAAATATCACTTCATCCACACGAAACATTTTAAAACACTCACGTAAACACGTTCACAAATGAAACGATAACAAGGCCCTAAACTTTAACATATCCCAAGAAGTAGCACTTATATAACAGTTCACTGATAACAGTCTATTAATAAAATGGACATATTGTACTTTATAATCACAACAACTTTTAATATTTCTCAAAATAGTAAACAATCTTGGAGTGACACAATTGCATCCATAGATTTACGGCGTTAAGACGGACAACCACAAATAACAGAAAATGTTTCCATTCTACACAGAAAATAAAAAATATATAATTGCAATACATAGTTGAAACTAATAATTATAAATATGATTATTAATTTAACCATTAAAAACAAATGATAACAGTTATATATTTTTTTGAAAATATATTTTTATAGATAAATTCATTAAAAATCTAATAGATGGCGCTATAAACATTTGTAGTCGTGTTTGAAGTGCGCCTAATATTATGATCTTGATGTGCAATACGATTTAATATGCTTAAATTTTATTTTTAAGAATAAGCAATAATGAGAATATATTATTGTCAGCAGTTTTAAAGTTTTCCAGAATTTTATTATTTTTATACTTACCAAATTTACAATGATGTGGACCGTAGTGCCATCTATTGGTAATATATGTGTACAATATTATAGTTATATTTATTGTAACCAATTTTATTTCAAAATAATATACATTACAAATTGTTTATGGGGTTCATCTAGAAACAAAGTACCTAAATAACATAACCTACTATTTTAATAAAGTTGTATTATATTTAAATGAAATCATCTATGAAACAATCTTATTGGGTTATACTAGATGCGACATCTGTCGGTTAAATATTTTGATTTTATTTAGGATGTCATAAATATTCCTTTGACCTCTTACCTATGAATAATCTTATGATTCATACCTCGAAATTTGAGGAAAGAACCTATGTATATAGGTACGATGCAATATAGTGTGTATAAGCATCTTTACCATAACTTTTAATTTTTGTTTCGTACCTACTCTTGTTAACAACTCAGTACTAACATTTAAATAGGTACATAATCATTTTTTTATAGATAATTACAGGTTTTAGTAACTAATTAAAACACAATCGTACTGTATTAACTGGTTTATTGAAAAAAAATATATAAGTACAGACATTACGATCTACGAAGTAAGTACTCCCAATAGGTGAAATTTTCCAAGACTTAATGTTACAATTGATAACCAAATAAATAATATCTTGAGTTTTACCCCTGTACTACCCGTGTCGAGTCTATAATATTGGGGCATCGTTCAGTTTTAGCCCGAAACGGACGATAGGCTCTATTCGAAATCGTGGACGAGTGAATTAATTATGCCTCTACCTACTTTTTTGCGGATAAGAGGTGTCGATTTGAATATAATACAGAGTTTGATACCTACACATACATGTGCGATGTCCGATATTATAAGTTTACTATTATTTTAGGGCTATCGTAACGCCTATAAACAGGCGGAACGCTTTCCATTCTCGTCAATCATCCATTTGAATCAAGTACATAGGTAAACGTTTTTTAAAGGAAGTAGGTAGGTAATACTTACACGGTACTTACGTAAGGTTCCCAGAGTTGAATTTTGTCAGACCATCTAGTAAATATTTTATGACATTAAGTAGAAGGTTCATCCAAAAGACCAGTATGTAATATTTTATTAGAAGACGAGTTAGTTGTCATACTTCTCATAGTTTAGTCTTAGTTTTTCAGTCATATTTTAAACGCGGACGATTCTGGTTTTAATCTAGACTGGATAATTTTAACTGGTATCTAATCCGATGTGTAGGAATTCGAATCCTGGATGTAGTCCGGACCGATAGCCTTATCGATGGACGTAGAACATGTTTATACTATAAGTACTTACTGACTAGAGTGAAGATCAATCTGAACCTTACAGTGGCGAAGGGTCCATATAACCCGATTCCTGCCGGATTCCCTTTCTTAATTTATATATACAATCTAATCGTCATTAGAACGATTTTCAGGCCGCATTTATGCATATTATTAGTAACCTATAAGTCGAGTCGGGTTCCCTTACGGAAAATGTCACCCTTCGCCACTGCAACCTCAAATGCACGCTAAACAAGTTCTGCAGTTTTGAGTCTTGCCAATGTGCTAATAAAGAAGAATGCCAAGTAAGGTAGCGGCATCTGTTGTCCTCAATTTTCAATACTTAACTGAGCACCTTTTGTTTATGGGTAGGTACCCACTTATTAATCTATTTGGGTTATTCAATTGAGACTACCAAGTATAAGAAAGTGTAAGTACCGAAAAGCTGGAATTTTAAAGGTTTTTAGGTTATTTTTAAATTAGCCCGGCAAGTGGCCCAGTGTAATTATTGGACCAAGTCACTTGTCATAATTATATCTATAATTCTATCTATAAGAGGCCGGGGCAGATCGCTAGTTAATGAATAAAACTAGGTACCTGCCCATCAATTCCAATAAAAAAAAACTTGTCCCTCGAAACAAAGGAAAGACATTCTCCCACTCTAAATGTGAATTACTTACTCAGTAAAATAAAAAGTGCACGGGGAAATTAAAATTGATGTGCAGGTATGTAGATAGGTACGCAACTTGACAAAACCTTTTCTAGTACCGGAAATACGACGATTAGAAAAATAAACGTGCTCTACTGCCATCTACGCGCGGAATCCTTAGCAATATACTCATAGCTCGCACAAATGCAAATTAGTTACGCAATTTTGAATAGGTCCCTATTTATTTACCCAGGCGGCGTAAGTACTACGTATCTACCTGCTAATTAATCAGTCTTATTTGCATTCAGCTCATATAAGCCCCCACATACCTACATAGATGACCAAATTAAAACGTCAGCACATAAGTGTGCAGTCCATCAGCTATGTGTGTACTCTCATTTATCTGCTGTGTATATAGACTCCGTCCAAATGAAAAGTTAGACGCACATTGCAATGTAGACACCAACGCACATTAGCATATAAATACCTTGTTCAAAATATTAAATAGCGCGTCTAACTAGCCATTTGAACAGTCAGTTTATTCGACCTGTAACCTAACTAGAGTGGACCCAGACTACCGGGTCCAGTCGGATTAGGTTAAATTGCTTTATATACCATTTGCCTGCAAATTCATACGGACTGTAGTACCTACCAAATTTTTTTTAACAGAAAAACCATGTACCGCCGGGAAAATGTACATGAAGCACCAAACTAGTTTCCACCAACTTATGTACCTCTGCCTACGCGCGTACATACATACCTTACCAACCTGTAACCTGTGCAATTTAGCGCAACCGGTAAAACAATTCCACATCTACCTTCAGACCCGTATATTTACCGGACATACCTTTGCAAATATACACTATATACCATCTTCCGAATACAATTTTACCAGTACCATTTATACTATCTTACCAGTATTACCAATCATTTGATACTTTTACCAGAACTCGATAAAAAAAAAAATTACCTCACCATATGAACCTTACCTTACATCAACTCTACCATACCTTTATACCTTACCAACTTAACCCACCTTACCATACCAAGTAAGTACATTGTACCTTCATACCTTGATTACCTTTACAACTTTACCTTACCAAGACTGCATTTCACAGAATGTAATCAAATGAAATGCAGTCGAATTGACACATACCTGCAACAGGTAAATCGTTAACCATGTCTATTCTACGCTACTTAAATCTAACTTACAAATCTCATTCCTATAACTAAGATACCTACATGATCACAAAATGCTTCAAATGCGATTGAATATTTTAATTACTTAGATCATGTAGGTAAAATAAATAAGAGTAGATCGCAGATTTCTAAATCTACAAACTACTCGTTACAAGGAATTGCGAACCTACCTTGTGCGTCGCCTACTGCTCCACCTTCGCCGCCTCCAGTTAAATTACCATCGCCAGTCGCAGAGCCATCAAAACCTGTAATAAAAATATACTTGATAAATCTAGTAACGGATCGGAAACAACGAGCACTGAGAAAGGATTTCAATAATTACCAGTCATTTCCATGTTAGAGTCGTCTTCACCGAAATTCGTTTCATCATTGTTCGTGCCATCATCATCGTCATCCCACATACTTTCGTTAACAAATTCGGGTTCCATTTTGGGTGCCACAGCATTGTTTTCATCTTCGTCGGGTATCGTAACGAATTCCTCTTTTGCGGACCCAGAAGGTCCCGCTTCCAAGGGGTCTACGCATTTTCGTTTCGCAGGTCCACTTTGTGAAGATGACGAATTATTCGATGCTATTGATGGCCTATTTGGTCTCTTAACGGCTACTGGAGTTGAGGAGGGCTTAGAATCTAAATCAGTCTCTAACTTAGTCATAACAGATTGCCTTTGTTGTGACGACCTCGGGCCTGGCCTCGACGTCGGCTTTGGTTTGGATGGCGTGGAACTTTCTTCATTTTGATTACCGGTTAAACCTTTCACTTGAAGTTGTTCCGCGGTACTAATAAACGATGCTAACTCTTCTTGCTTAACATTAACTTCACCTTGGTACATAAACTGTAATAAGTCTCTTAACGCTGAATGACTAACATCTTTTAAAAATACTGCAAAGAAAAATAAGCTCACATTAGAAACATTTTAAAACGAACGCAATAAAATTCAAGAGATTTAAAAATGGGATACTATACCTATCGGATGTTGAGTTGGATTCATTTTGAACATTTCTTGGAAATAGGGAGAACATACTGATAAAACTAATTTGTGTGCCTGTAATAATCTGCCTTCGGCAGCCAATGTTACATCTACTAGATCTCCCACGCGACAGCAGGCCATGAAAGCCTGCTGACATATTTGCATGGAAATTGTTCCAACATAGTGAAAATTGTTCGTCCGACGCCATGATGGCGGCGACTTTTTGTTGAACCTGCAACGGAAAATTACAGTTTACTATTGTTCAGCAAAAATCCACCACAAAACCCATACGATGAACATCCAATGTTACACATACCTATCCTAAACTTTGTACTTTATAATTCCGATATTAGAAACATTTGAAAAATAATAAAACAATGTTTCTAATGAAGCACTGCACACAGTTTCATCCCACGTCCTCCCCGTTTGAGCGCTGTTCACGATATGATGACGCAGAGCGACGTATGCTGTGTCGTCACAAGGACCAGCTTCAAATTGCAAACTCCCTAAAACGATTTTAATTTATTTACCTTTAAAAACGCAATTATTTTTACATGATTAATATTTTTAGGACTATATTGGATATTACACACAAATTGGACCAGCTCTTGTATGAAATTGTCCGATTTAAAGACTTCAGAAAATATGATTCGGTCAGGGGTTTGATTTCAATGTTGTACCCATACAGCGCAATGTTTTGTGTAAGACGTTTTAAGAATTTAAGAAATATATAAGTTGTGTTATTTTTTAAGTTTTTCTTATAATTTTAGGAACATTATTAATTATCACCTATTCACAAATGAAATAAACCTATAGTTAAAGACTCTATTAATTCCTAGAAAAAGCTCAGTGAAAATTTGTTCTAAAAATATTTTCATGCGGACGGAGCCACAATAAAAAAATTGTATATACCCAATGACATTTTACAAATAGACGCGCCATACACTAACAAAATTGCACATAAAAACAGCGGAGTATTTACTATAGTCACAGCCCTAGCGGCTCGCATCGATACGGCCCGAGCGAGCCCGAGTGGTTCCGAATGGGCCCGAGCGTCGGCCGCCCCGTCGCCATGACAGTCGAATAAAATGGATTTATTAGTTTAAAAAAATAAGTTAAAGAGTGTATACTTATTACTAACGTATAAAATGAAACGTTTTTCATTCACAGTTGGAGTATAATGTGTACATCGTCTAAAAACACAGGAAGGCATTTTATTTATAAAAATACAAAAAGTTAGTAAGCCGACTAGTCGCGACAGTGGTTGGAGGTTGACTAAGTGAATGTCGGGCAGTTACCTTACTTTCGTCTTGCCAGTATTGAGCTCGGATAACGTATCTATGTAATAAAAACATCTTAGTATATACCTATGTTTACCATAAAATATTCCATATAAAAAGATTGCGAAGAAAATTTGCTTAAACCCTTCAATTTTAAACTTGCCGTAATTAGCACTAAAATACTAATGTAAAGTATGACTGTATGGTAACTAGTAAAATTAGGTCGTACCTTTATCTGTTACGTCATGTTTCCTTTCCTATAATGAAATTTTATACTAATCCTAAAATTAATAAAATCATAATAATTTATAATACTCACCTGCAATACATTATAAGGTATTTGGCACATATCATAGCAACATGAAGGCATGCACAACAGTTGTTTGTGCATACCTATTGCCTACATTCCCATATATATTATTAAGTATATCATGAGGATCAGGTAGTTCTTAAAAAAGTCAGGGTCATATTGAAACATGTCATTTTTTTAAATGAATGTGTTTATCGGCATTTTCCGTCAATTGACATGATAATGGAACGCTAAGTTATTAGATTAATATTGTATTGACAAAGTATATTTACACACATCCCAAGCTTTATAAAAAAGATATATTTAAATAAATATTTGTGGTAAACATGACTAATGAGTTATTTAGAATGTACAATCAACTGAGAAGATTAAGATTTCCGGTTGATAAGTACTTACATAGCAACAAACATAAAGTCAACAATTTTCATCCCCGAAGTGTTAAACAAAAGTTCAACTGATACGTATATATAAGTACAAATTATCTATACAAGCTGTACTAACCAAGAAGCTTATACTTACTCAATTACATCAGTCACTTATGGCCTTGTTTATTGTCGAGTCGTAATCGAAATTAGCATACTTACTTACATACATAAATAATATATGACGCCTTTATCCTAAAGTGGTGGGCAGAGACTATAGATTCCAACTTTGCACCATTCTGGCATACTTCTCGCGTTTCCTTCACCTTCATTAATCTTTTCATGCATTCCCGTCGCGCCGGTTCCAGTTATTTTTGACCTGGCCTTTAGTGAGAATGTTCGATAAGTATCTGACATTCGAAGGTTCGGTGCGGTCGACCCCTACCGGCTCTTCCATCCGCATTCGCCTTATAAACCTAATGTTTTTACATACATAGATACGTTGCCTGAGCTCTATATTGGCAAGATGAAAGCAAAGACATTCACTTAGTCAAGCTCCAACCACTGTCGCGGCTAGTTAGCTTACTAACTTATTGTATATTTATAAATAGAATGCCTTCCTATGTTGTAGACGATGTACTTACAGATTATGCTGTAACTGTCAATGAAAAAAAAAACGTTTCATTTCATACGTTAGTAATAAGTACTTATAAGGTGCGTTCGGGTAAGATCGGATACGGGGTAAGATCGTATAACGAAAAAATACCACGAATCTATGGTTATTTTCTAGTTTAAGCTATGTAGGCAGCTACGCTGTCTCTTTTTGCCCCACCCTATATACTACAGTTGATGCTACGACCAAGAACGTGTGCGCTATGTGCGTTGAAACGAAAAAGGTGGATTTCGCTCTTCTTAACATTTTTGAGACTTCTGTTTGATTTTGTGGACCTTATCATACTAGCATTAGAAGCGTTATTAGAACGGAGTCCGAACTTACCCCGCGAAGGTCCGATCTTTTCTAAGGGTTTTAAATTTCTATACAGATATTATCATCTATTTTTAAAGCTTACACAGAGAGAATTGGAAGATGATTAAATTATCACATAAAGTAGCATTAATAATAACCAGTTTCATGTATAAAATGTTGGTATCGCTTAAATATTTTATAAGAAAAAAAATATTTTCCAGACTCCTCGCAACACATCGAAAAACCGTCCGAAATTAGCCGAACGCACTCTACTTAACTTTTGTGATTTTGTACTAGACATAAATAAAGTATATGTAAGTAAGGTGCGTTCGGGTAAGATCGGACACGGGGTGAGATCGTATAACGAAAAAATACCACGAACCTATGGTTATTTTTTAGCTTAAGGTGGTAGCTCAAGGTCCATTTTCGTACATTTTGTTACGGCTTTAATCTGGGTAACTAAACAAGTATTGGCAAGTAAAGAATTTAAATTCACGTCTAGTTAGTGATTAGTTCTCGCAGTTGAAAGAAAAATGTAAAAATAATTAATAATCATGGATATTTCGGCCTTTAAAATTTAATATGACGAAATTTAATGAACAATTGATGGCAAAAAAGTAAGTTTGGGGTTTCTTCCTGCCTTTCTTTTTCAAGTAGTCATCACTTATATAGGCAGCCAGTGAAAAGCTGGTAGATTGACTAGGCTAGGGCTCTAGTCCTCACCGGTGAGTAGTATTACAGGTCCAATTTGTTTAAATCGGGGCAGAAGGTAAAACAAATCGTGATATAGTGTTGTAGATCGGGACAAAAAAAAATTATTGAGGTTTAATTTATTGCGATTTACCACAAAAAAAAAAAAACACTGCAAGTCATGTTAAGTTGGTTTTAATTTGGATTTCTGTTTTAACATCGAACCACAGATCGCAGGGTAGTCGCATCAGAGAACAAAATAAAACTGTACCTTCAGAGCTAGTGAGGTGATGGCTGATGCGTGCTATTTTGTGCGCATTGTCGCACTCAACATAGTGATGTATGGGTACTAAGATTTTTTTATTAGAAAGATACGTCCGAGCTCAATACTGGCAAGACGAAAGCAAGGCAATTGCCTGACAATCGACATTCACTTAGTCAACCTCCAGCCACTGTCGCGGCTAGTTGGCTTACTAACTTTTTGTACTTTTATAAATAAAATGCCTTCCTATGTTTTAGACGATGTACTAATTATACTCCAACTGTGAATGAAAAAAACGTTTCATTTCATACGTTAGTAATAAGTAAGTATACACTATTTAAGTTATTTTTTTAACTAATAAATGCATTTTATTCCACTGTCATGGCGACGGGGCGGTCGACGCTCGGTCCCATTCGGGCTCACTCGGGCCGTATCAATGCGAGCCGTTAGGGCTGTGACGATAGTAAATATTGCGCTGTTTTTATGTGCAATTTTGATAATGTACGACGCGTCTATTTGTAATTAGCAAATAGACGCGTCGTATTTTTATTATAGTATTCCACACCCAACTAGGATATCTAGGCTAGACATTAAAGCGGCGATAGCCTAGTTGGGTGTGGAACGGACTGCCAAGACGAATAAGTATCCGCAGGTTCAAATCCCAAGGGCACACACCTCTGACTTTTCTAAAATAATGTGTGTATCCTTTGTGAATTTATCGTTCGCTTTAACGGTGAAGGAAAACATCGTGAGGAAACCTGCACATCTGAGAAATTCTCTTTAGGAATTTCGAAGGTGTGTGAAGTCTACCAATCCGCACTAGGCCAGCGTGGTGGATTAAGGCCTAATCCCTCTCAGTAGTAGAGGAGGGCCGTGCTCAGCAGTGGGCAAGTATATAATACAGGGCTGATGTTATTATTATTATATAGATACTTACTTAATCATAGGTTAAATATTTCCTTTTAATTAACCTTTTCTTTTTTTCTTCGCAAAGAATTCTTCACCAAATAATTAAATATGTATACACTTCACAAGGATTCTAATTTATAGGCTACTACTCATCGGTGAAATTAAATTTATAAAAAAAAAAAATTAAATACACAAAAATTGTTTCATCGTGCATTTTTACAGTTCCTGAATAGGTCTCTATTCTAAGGTGTCCAACTTTCTGAAAATTGAATGCAGGACATGCTGTGGATGCCGAACACAACCAAGAACCTCCATTCTCCCGACCCTGTAGAATGCGCATTGTGATAAGTCTTATAATAAACGGTCTTTACATAAAATAAAACACGTAACTTACTCAATTATTTTTGTATTATTAATCGCTAAAGAAAGTACTTACTTACCTAACCTTTTTGAAACTTGTACTTAAATATCCACTAATATCAGTCTAAATTTTAAAGCAATTGGTCAACAGGAGCTCGCAACGCCATAATATCAATAAAAGGGAGTGCTTAGTGACACATCGGGCAGATTAGGCATGTCGTGGGATGTAGGTTCCGGCGCAGCGGAATATACAGTTAGTGATGTTCGCGCTGTGGTATTGGAGCGTGGTGCTGGTGGTGCTGGTGGCGCGGTGGGCGGCGCCGGTCGCGGCTGTAGTCGGAGGCGCGCCTGCTGCTCCTCCCGAGCCTGATGCGGCTGTTATCTTCGTGCAACGGCACGGCCGCAGTGCCAGGCTCCAGGGCAACAAAGACGATCGACTTGGCTACTACAGCTTCTATGGAATAAGGTAATTTTGGTATCATTAATCTTCTAGACTTTTGATCCGATTTCTTTCTTTTTACTTGTCTTTTTGACAAGTTTATTTTTTACAAAGGCCATGCTAGTTATTACATTGGTGGAGTGCTACTATCGGTGATCTCTTTCCCGTCATGTCGGATTACCGTCTCACCGAACTATGAGAGTGAAGGAACAGAAAGTGCACCCGTGTATTGCGCACACACTTGTGCACTATAATACCTCCTGCGTACCTGGCTGTCTCTGTTGAGATTGCCCGCCGTGGCCGAAATTCGGCTAGGAGGGATTAATTCATGCACTATCGGTACCCAAGCATTACGGCCAGCGGCCTTCGTTCGCTAGCTGCTAAGGTGCAGGTGTAGTAGAGGCCCAAGTACAACACAAATATATACTTGCACGCGTTTAAAGCTTGCTTTACAATGCGTTTTACACGATATTTTTCTATCCACCACGTAGAAAAGACGTGTCAATAATATTATTTATACTACCACGTGAATACAAATAAGGACGTACGAATGTTACGTGTGAACATATATTGCATAGCATAATCCACTGGGAGCAACCGAAATACTTACTTCACACAAACATGCATACACACACATACAGACACACTCGAGCCTTTTAACCCCGAAGGGTTGAGCAAAGGCGCAGCTGGTGTGCACACTTTGTGCTGTGTGTATTCCATCCCATGGTGTGATAGAGGACGAGCCATTGGTGACAAATTTCATATTCTAGACTGATCCGAGTAGAAAAACCCAATCACTTTGCTCGACCCGGAGATTCAACCAGAGCCCTTAGCACTACAGTCGTACCATAATACAACTGCACCACCGAAGCAGCAAGAAATATTTTATCCGCGTCCATTTTATACGAGACTGAAAAAAATATAACCGCCTTCAAAATCCACTAAAAACCAAAACATTATTTGACTAACTATTACCTAAGGATAAATATGTTAACAATTTTGGAAGCGGCAAATTAAATTTATATAAGGTTTTTGTATATTTATCAATGTGAGTACTTACCTATTTACCTAGCTTAGCTAGCAATTTGTATTACTTACGTAGTAACCGACGCCAAAATTGACACCTAATTAGTATATAGGTAGGTAATGCTAATATCTCGATGTCTCGATGGCATGGTTGTATTGCGCACCTAGTACGACAATAGGGTACCGGACTCATTTTTGTTCTTTACTATTATTAAATATTTACCTTGTATAAATTATAACACAAAAGGAATTATTAAAATCCGGTAAAAAATCAACAAGTTATAAGTCTTTGAATGTCGGTGAAAGGGGTAATTAACAAGAAACAGAAAAGAGACAAAATACCCACATTTGACATCATCGGGAATTGCGACGCGTGCGAAAGAAAGAGATGAAGCGATATCCCGACAACGCGCCCACTTCTGCACGTTACAATATGTGAAATATGAATTACTAGCTCATTTTTTAACCAATTTTTATGCAAATTTCGCAGGAGTGATTCTTTTTCGTGTCATTAACCATTACATATAGAAAAGTTAACAAAATCAAACATAGGCCGATTCCCTATTACGCTGAGGACTTATATCTCTGTCTACCCCTGACAAAGGAAAAAGGCTTAATGTTGTGTATTTATGTAAAAATAGACCAAATACATATAACACAACTGAACAAGTTAAAGCAAAATTTGCAATTTCGCTTACTCGACGATATATTTATTTAAGCTACTTTAGTTTTTAAAACCAAACTACTGAACCGAATTTGATTTGGTATATTCTTTCAAATTATAATAAAAAAATACATATCGAGTTGGGAACCTCCTTCTTTTTCGAAGTCGGTTAAAATCTAAAATAGTCTATTGAGCTATTGCTCAATAGATAGGTATTCCTAAGCCGCGCCATCCTAATGTTTTTCAGTTTTTAAACTGTCGCTTTTTTCAACGGCCTTGCAGCCATATTCCCAATCTTGTAAAAATAAAAATACCATTGACTTGAGGCAAGTGGTATTACCAAATCACGCGGCTCTATTTTATATAGATTAAAATTTTATAGGCAGATTTATGAACTTAGCTTATTTATCATGCCGCCGCATGGTGCCGTCATGCACCTTTCTGCGGTTAATTTGAATGCGCTTTAAATGGCACAAGGTCTACCACTACCTTCTGGTGTTGTCATTCAGGCAGGTATTGTGGTAAGAAGGCAAAGAAATGTAACTATTTACGAATGCTGAGATTTAAAAATAGCTCTAATGAAATCCTGTATTTGGGTCTTATTTCGAAAAAGCATAAACTATGAAGTTAGGTATTTGCAAAAATTTAAACAGTCCGCAAATAAAATTCATGTTTAGGTAACCAGTGTTATCAAGGAATTCAATGGGTTTTTTTATTATGTTAATAAAATAAAAATAACATAAGTTACGATTATAATTAATCATGGCAAAATGAATTTTGGCGGATGTTGATAATGAGTTCCGTTGTAGATCAAATTATTCGCTATGGTTGGTTATAAATCTTTTAATATTTCGTTAAATTATCATATCCAGGATGTGAGTTACAACAAATTTTGCACAACGGTACAAAAAAATACTTCCTTTACTGTCTACCAAAATTACAATAGGGAAGCGGACTCATTTTTATTCTTTACTATTATCAAATATTTACATAATATAAATTATAACACAGAAGGAATTATTGAAATCCGGTAAAAAATCAACAAGTTATACTTAAGTTAACTTACTTTGAATTTCGGTGGAAGGGGAATTAACAAGAAACAGAAAAGAGACGAAATACTCACATGTGACGTCATCGGGCATTACGACGCGTGCGAAAGAAAGAGATGAAGCGATATCCCCACATCGCGCCCACCTCTGCACATTACAATATTTTAAATATGAATTACTCGCTCATTTTTTAACCAATATTTATGCAGTTTTCGCAGGAATGCTTCTTTTTCGTATTATTAACCATTACATTTAGAATAATGTGCAAAATTAAGCATAGGCCGGTCCCCTATTACCTACTTTTATTTACTTGTACTTACCTATTAGTGTATTGATCTGTTTGAATTGTGTATTAATTTATGCATCACTAAAACAAAGAGTTATTAATTTGTAGAACGTAAGTTATGCACGTTTTTCGTGATTGCTTTGCGCCGACGCGATTTAATCGATTAGGTCTCAGATCCGAGGGTCTGGCGTACCGGGCAAAACGAATTATCAAAGGTAGTTTTTTACCTCGTCTCTATTTACAAGCTTTTATATTACATGCCATGATCTATGATCTATGTACACCATTAACTAAGTCTAGGGAACTTGCCAAATATATCAAATTATTTATGAACCTTCTTTAAAAAAAGTACTGGCCACAAAATTTTTCACTAACAAGCCTTTGTAAAATTAAAATGAATATTAAATTACGCTCAAAGAGAATATACTTAACCACTACCTTACATTTCGTTTCCACTAACGTATTTAAATAAAATTTATTTAACTTGATAATGCGTTATAATAAAACTTTCTTTGAATGTATTAAATACGTTTCTTCTATTATTAGTGTCCTTTCTTTACAAACATAGGATAACGCGAAGGATAAAATCTTTGAGAAAGATTTTTATCTTGATACGCCAATGAAGTACTTATAAATTCTTATATGCGTACATAAGTACACACACACACACACTTATTTTTAGATATTTTTAAAGAATAAAAATCTATTCCAATTTCAGATATGCGTTCCCACCAGTGGGCCCTAGACGATTCCAACGTCCAGTGCGACAGTACCTCTCAGGAGAGTTAAATGTGACGAGACAATGCTTGCCGTGTCCCCAACGCGACCCTTACGTGCCGAACCGCATCATTGGCAACGAAGACTGCCTCTGTCTCAATGTCTTTGCTCCGAAGATGCCTGGCGAAGAAAAAGGTAGGACCAATAATCACGGGGACAATGGCCTGACTTCATCACGTAATTTATTATGTTGCCTTGCTTATATATATATATGTTTGTTGTCTCTTCAATCACTATATATGTTACAGGCTGTCCAGTAGTATTCTTCATTCACGGTGGTAATTATAAGAGTGGTTCTACTGCGAGTTACGGCGTAAGTGTTGAATAACATAACGATCATACTTAACAATGAAGTTTACTATTATATGTTTCATTTGCGAGAAAGATGTGTTAGTTACTTATATTAAGGAAAATACAGGACTTATAGCTCCACTTCCTATTTATCTATTAAAGTCTTGTTGTTTAAAAAAAGGTTTGTTATGTCTGGTAAACTATTCATGTTATTATATATTTACTGTTGTAAAGGATGAAAACAATGTATAAAGGGTGTATCCATTCCACTTGTTAGTCTATCGATCGAGAATATCTTGAATAATATTTTGTTACAGTAATACCTACATAATATTAACAACATTTATGTAACCTAATAATCTCGTGGGCAATTTCCAGGGTCAACATTTCACGCAAAAAGATACTATTCTTGTGACGGCACAATACCGGTTGGGGTCCCTCGGCTACCTGAGCACGGGCCAAAGAGACGCTTCGGGGAATTTCGGTCTTTTCGACTTACACTCTGCTATGGATTGGGTAAATTTTAAAGTACTTATATGTTACGATGAAAAAAAAAATAGTAAAATGTTACAAAATGATGAAAATATTGTTTATAATATATTTATTTATTAAACGTATTTGGCTTGGAGGTCGCATGCAGGAATAATTACATGATCAAATGTTTATTTGCCAAACGACTGATTAGGATGATATAACACACCAGTGCTAAGCTTTTAGACAACACTAAACAAAATGTGGATGTAATGGACGTCCATTGTTTGACTGACAATCAATCAGCCTTTGAAAACCTTATTTCTTTACTCCTTTAGATCAAAGACTATATTCAATTCTTCGGCGGTGACCCAGCTCGTATCGTGGTGATGGGCCAGGGCTCTGGCGGCAGCGCGGCGTCTTTGTTCGCCATGTCGCCTGAGGGCCGCAGCGCCACGGGCGTGGCGGCGCTGTCGGGCGCTCCGCTGTCGCCCGGCGCGGTCCGCCCCCAGCCCGAGAAACACGCCGACACCATCGCCGAACGCACTGGATGCCCAAAGTCACCTGCAGAAAGTCTCATGAAATGTTTGCGGCAAATGACCACTGAGAAAATTGTTATGGTACTTATGTAATGAATAATGAACATTGATATAATGTATGTAGTTAATAATCATTATAGACCAATAGTTTTTGATTATTTTGGTAATTTAACATGAAACGTAACAAGTAACGAGAGTACAAGACCAAGATGTAACTTTATTGGCCTGCAGGTAAACCTTAAGATGAGTACAATTTCAAGAAATTCTACTTCTATCAAGGATTGATAAAACAAAAATCTCCATAGTCCGAAAGTGTTTCTTTCTGAAGATGTGTGTGTACCTATATATTATGTAAGGTGTACCTACAGACTACTTCGTCTACTCAGTAAAGTCAGCTCTCATTCTACATATTTTAAGATTATTAAAGCGTGTGTTTTAAACCAAGAATCATGTAGAATTACGTGATAGAATTACATATAAGGTTCCTTATTTAATTTACATCAATAATATTTTAGGCTGATGAAGATGTAGACATGAACCAGGTGGTCGACACTATGAAGTTCTTAAACGAAATCTCGGGACGTTCAGGTATGCACTATCACTAAATCATAACAGTTATTGACTAGTGTTGAAGTAAATTAGAAAATGTTAATCTGACTCCGCGTATTAAATTTCGCTGATAAATTAAATATGGTTGCCCCGTATCTCATCACAGGCTGAAATTATGTTAGCCAACTTTGAATGCAGAATTTGCCATTTACATACATATATTTTTAAAGGTCAAGGTTATGGTATGTTCTAGGTGCCGGTGCTAGAGTGGAAGGCGAGTATGACCACCGAGGCCTACCCCCCATTGTAGCCGAGAAGCCAGATGAATCATTGAACAGGAAACAAAAACGCCCGCCCATGCTCACCGGCGTTACCTCGGCTGAAACCTCTAAAGCTGTATTTGGTACGAATTCGATTTGTTTGTAAAATACTTGCCAGAAGTGTGATTCACTTAAGGTTATTTTTTCCTTAAAACGTCTTATAAAAGTACATTTATACTTATAATAATATCAGCCCTGTATTATATACTTTCCCACTGTTGGGCACGGGCCTCCTCTACAACTGAGAGGGAATAGGCCTTAGTCCACCACGCTGGCCTAGTGCGGGTTGGTAGACTTCACACACCCTCGAAAATTCCTAGTAGAGAATTTCTCAGATATGCAGGTTTCCTCACGATGTTTTCCTTCACCGTGAAAGTAAGTGATAATTCACAAAGAATACACACATAATTTTTAGAAAAATCAGAGGTGTGTGCCCTTGGGATTTGAACCTGCGGACATTCGTCTCGGCAGTCCGTTCCACACCCAACTAGGCTATAGCCGATAACATAAGCTTACTAATTTTTTTACATTGGTCAGGATATAATTTTATGTTAACTAAGGGTTCTGTCAACCACAAACTTTATCACATTTTTCCTCTAACCTATTACATATCTTACAGGAAAATACAACCAGTTCTTAACAGGACAGCTGCAACTGGTGAAAGATTTTATTAAGAAGGATCTGATCGGCGGTTTGCAAGGAGTGGTGTCGGGTGTTGAAGGATTACTGCCTATTAATGCTGCGGTCCAATCTCTTCTGCCTATTGCCTTGCCGGACTATTATACAGCAGTCTTCAATGCTACTCTTCAAACTGTGGATGGACTGTCAGAGATTGTTGAAGCTACAAGTAAGTAAAGACTATATACAAAAACGTATTCAATGCACTGATTAATATATACAATAAACATGGAATATAATGTGAGACCGAAACCAGTTGCGTCGTATCGCTTTTGTACAAATTAAGTACAACGGTAAGATTTCCCAGTTGTGTAAAGTACTTTTATACAAATACAAATCGACTAAAGCTTAAAACGAAAAGAATTTTGTTAATATTATGCGCCGCGCCCCAACATGTAAGGTCTGCGTTTATTTTTTGTAGTCTGTATGTTGTATCGATCCATTGCAACCGGACCCTTTTTACAACCCTCTCTGTTTCCCCTGGCATGCAA